>NC_049988.1:17728296-17751609 GCF_000003815.2 Branchiostoma floridae
GTCGACGGAACTGTTGTTGCTTCCATAGTACGTCCTGTAGTAGATGCTGGATGCAGGGTTGATTGTGATGATGTATGTTTATTGCTAGTATGTTGCAATGTGCTAGATAGAGTGCTTGTTTTGAGTAACGTTACCTGAGTAGTGGGGGAAACGCCAGGAGTGGTGACTGTGGTCGCTCGCTCTGCATCGGTGGTGTGTTTCTCAGATGGTCTCGCTGTTGTCTCCGATGAAGTAGAAGTGACTAGTCCTTCGGCCGTTGTTGGTGCACTTTCAGTGGTAGACGTAGTTATAACCTGCGTCGATGTCAAGGGTATAGTAGAATGGGATATTACTGTGGAGTACTTGGTGGATGGTGCCCTACTAGTGGTCTCCAGAGTACTTTGTTCTGAAGATACCCGTGTAGAGGGAGAAGTTGTCTCCGATAAAGTGGAAGTGACTAGCCCTTCGGCCGTTGTTGGTGCACTTTCTGTGGTAGACGTGGTTGTAAGTTCAGTTGATGTCAAGGGTACAGATTGGGATACTGCTGTGGAGAGCTTGGTGGATGTTCTGAGTAACGTTACCTGGCTAGTGGAGGAAACACCAGACGTGGAAAGAGTTGTCCCTCGGCCAGCATCGGTACTGCGTCTGCCTGATGTTGTCGCTGGTGCGGTTGTTGGAGGCAATTCTGTTTCTTGCCCTTCGTTTGTTGTTGGGAGAAACTCTATGTCTTCGGCTGTTGTTGGCAGAATTTCTTGGGTAGATGTTTGTCCTGCTTCCGTTGAATGTTGTGTTGTTTTCAAGGGTACAGTAGATGTTGGCGTTGTGGTGGACAGGATGGTGGATACTGCCTTCGAACTTGTTTCTTGTGATACCTGTGTGGAAATAAGATTTGACATACTTTTAGTGTTTCTGTTGCTTTGAAAGGTAAGGTAGATCTTAAAATTCTGGTAGTTTGTTAATGCGATGTAATGTATTTTCTTCATGTGTGCATGTCATGTCAGGAGATTACATTTACTAGTCTAGAGGTACGAAAAGTAGTAGATATGTATCTCTGAGATGTTAATGTCAGTTCAACATTTGTAGACTGTTGGTTGATCAAGTGTCGTTAAATATGATTGACCAGGTAAAGGTGCTTTGTTCATACTTGTGTAGTAAGTGCCGATAAAGTGATACACTGCAATGTGCTAGATAAAGACTTTGTCCTAAATACCTGAGCTGTGGAGGGAAAACCAGACGTGTAGACCGTTGTCCCCTGGTCAGCATCAGTGCTGCGTCTGACAGATGTTCTCCCTGTTGTCTCTGTTATAGTAGATGTTAGCAATGCTTCCGTTGTTGTCGGCGGAATGTCAGTGACAGATGTAGTTTGTGCTGTCGTGGGAAGTTGCGTTGTTGTGAAGGGTGCAGTAGACGGCACGAGTGTCGCTGGAAGAGACGTAGATGGCGCTCTGCTTGTGGCCTCCTGAAAGGCCGATGTCGGAGATGTCTGTTGGAAAATAACGGACATAGTCGTATTTAGCACCGTCTTCGATTACTGCCGAAGGTAAAACCGAACCTAAAATATTTATCAATGTGATGGGTGAAATTGGCGCGTTGTTGTTTCTTCATATGTGCTAGGATGGAGTGTAGATACCGAAATAAAACGAGTCATTGAAACAGTAGTTGCTTTCTCGGTAAGAACAGCCAACGTGCTAGATGCTAGTGATGACGGTGCCAGTGTGTTAGTGTCTGTTTAATGCTTTTTTTCGGGGGTTCTAGATCAAGAAGTTGCTCCAAATACCTGACTTGTAACAGAAGAAACAGCAGACGTGGAGACCGTTCTCACTTGATCTGCAACGGTGCTGGGTCTGGCAGACGTTAGCTCTGTTGTTTCTGTCAGAGTAGATGTTAGTAGCTCTTGTGCCGTTGTTGGTGCAATTCCAGTGGTAGCTGCTGTTGGCTCAATAGTCGGGAGTTGTGTAGATGTCGGGGCCGCAGTGGTCAGCTCAGTGGATGGTGCCCAACTAGTTGTCACCAGAGTACTCCTTCCCGAAGTTTGCTGTGTGAAATATGAGGGAATGTGATAAGGTCATCAATCAGTATCGAAGATAAGATGACCCTTGAAATTTAGGATGGTGATATAGTTGGTGAAATTATTCGTTTTGTGTCGATGACATATTAGTGTAGGGCATAATCAATGGTACGTAAAATCGATTAAATAGAGTAGGCACATCCGCTAGTGCTTCCTCAGAATGTTCAGTGAAAGTGATGGATGTAATTTGGTCGAATGTCTGATCTGTTAGTATAATGCCGGTATGCCGTGGTGTGGTGAATGCTTGTTCTAAATACCTGACTTGCGGTGGATGTAGCACCAGAAGTGAAGGCTGTTGTAATATAGTCTACATCCGTGGTGCGTTCTGCAGACGTTTGTGTTGTTTCTGTCAAAGTGGATGTGGGTAGATCTTGTGCCGTTGTTGGCGCAATTCCAGTGGTAGCTGTTGTTTTGTGATCTGTAGTTGTGTAATGCTTAGCTGTTGTAATTCCAATGTTCTTCGTTGACGATATGACTTGCGTTGGTGTTACGAGTGGTACGTCTGTTGTTGGTGAACGAGTAGTAGTGTCTGTTGTGGTCATTGTTGATAAAAAAGCGTTTCCTTCAGTGGTATCGGCAATCGTTTTAAACGTACTGACAGGTCTGGACGTTGATAAAGTCGTTGTGTGTTCTAAACTGTCTGTGGTTAGTGGTGAAACAGTAGAGCCCAATAATGTTGGTCCAGTGGGTGTTTGTGAGCTTACCTCTGTACCAGACACTGTCGTTGTTTTTGCACTCGAAGTTGGTCGTGTCCAGAAAGTTGTGCCCATTTCAGTGGTAGTCGAAAGTGGTGTTGTATAGTAATTGGATGTCGAACTTCTCATGCCCATTGTAGACAATGAAGCTTGTGTCGTTGTCAAGAGTGTAATGTCAGTTGTTTGTAAGGGACTTGTCGGCGAGGTTGTTTCTGTGGTGGCTTTGCTCGATATGAGACTGCTGCTTTCGGTGGTAGCGCCAAACGTTTGCAAAGTGCTACCAGGTGTGGTAGGCTGTATTGTGGTCGTGGCAGACACAGTTGGCTGGATCGTTGTTCTCGAGCTGCTAACGGTCGAAGGGATTCCTTCTGTTGAGAAATGTGCTGTAGATTGGCCAACAGTTGAATGACCTACCAAAGTGCTGGCAAATGTGCTCGTGGCACTTTGCGTTGTAGATGTTGGAACAGAAGATCCGTGTGTGCTAGTCTGCACCGTTGTCGTAGGATGTACTGTTGTTTCTTCAAGAGTAGACATCAAGAGGCTTCGCTCTGTACTTGGCTTCGCTGTAGAAAATGTGGTCTTTTGGGCGGCTGTACTTGTTGGGCGGCCTGCTAGTGTCGATCCTACAAATGTTGTTGGCTGGATTGTAGTACTTGGTCCGCTGGTGGTTGAGCTGATTCCTTGGCCTTCAGAAGAGCTCACAAAGGTACTTGTTGCACCCATCATTGTAGATGTTGGTTCTACTGTGCTAGCCGATACAGTTGTCTCTTTAACAGTAGAAGTCAAAGTGCTTTGCTCTGTGCTTGCCTTCACTGTAGAAAATGTAGTCTTTTGGGTTGTCGTTCTTTGGCCTGCCAGTGTGGTTTCTGCAATTGTTGTCGACTGGACTGAAGATTTTGGACTGGTTGTGGTGGAGCTGATTCCTTCTGTTGTTGCGATTGTGGAATGATCTGTAGACTGGGTAACAGTAGAAGGTCCTTCCGGGGAGCTTGCAAATGTACTTGTTACACTCATTGTTGTAGATGTTTGTGTAGTCGGTTCTCCTGTGGTAGTAAACACCGCGGTAGTAACAGGAAAAGTCGTCTCTTCAGCAGTAGACATCAAAGTGGTTTCCTCTGTACTTGGATGTACTGTAGAAAATATGGTTCTTTGTGCGGTCGTACTTTGGCCTGCTCTTGTCGAACCTACAAGCGTTGTCGGTGGGAATGAAGTTATCGAACTGCTGGTGGTCGAGCTGATTTCTTCCGTTGTTGCAATTGTGGAATGACCCGTAGACGTGAAAACAGTGGAAGTTAAGTCGGTGGTAGGTTTTTCTGTAGTAGGTTCTACTGTGGTAGTAGGCACCGTGGTCGTAGCAGGCAGCGTTGTCTGTTCGACGGTAGACTGGATAATGGTTGAAGGGGCTTCTGATGAGCTAGAAAATGTGCTTCTTTTACTCATCGTTGTAGATACTTGTGTCGTCGGTTCTACCGTGGCAGTATGTGCCGTTGTCGTACCAGGTACAGTTGACTGCTGTACAGTAGACTGCATAACAGTGGAAGAACTTTCTGAAGAGCTTGCAAATGTGCTTGTTTCATCCATCCTTGTGGATGTTTGTGATGTCGGTTCTACTGTGCTTTTATGCGCGGTTGTCGTAGCAGGCAAAGTTGTCTTTCCAGCAGTGGACGCCATAGTGGTTTGCTCTGTACTTGGATTTACCGTGGAAAATATGGTACTTTGGCCTGCTGGTGTCAATTCTGCAGATGTTGTGGGCTGCATTGTAGTTCTCAAGCTACTGGTGGTCGTGCTGGTTCCTTCTGTTGTGGCAATTGTAGAATGACTTGAAGACACGTTGATAGTGGAAGTTCCTTCCGAAGTGCTAACAAGTGTACTTGTTGTAGTCATCGTAGATGTTTGTGTTGTCGGTTCTACTGTGGTGGTTTGCACTGTTGTGAAGAAGGAAAGGTTGTCTCTTCAGCAGTTGTCTGACTAACAGTGGAAGGACTCTCTGAAGAGCTAGCAAATGTGCTTGCTGCACTCATCGTTGTCGATGCTTGTGTCGTCGGTTCTACAGTCGTAGTATGCGCCGTTGTCGTAGCAGGCATCGTTGTCTCTTCTACGGTAGACTGGCTAATGGTGGAAGGACTTTCTGAAGAGCTAGAAATCGTAGTCATCGTTGTAGATATTTGTGTCGTTGGTTCTACTGGTGTAGTATGCACCATAGTAGTAACAGGTAGAGTTGTCTCCTCAGCAGTTGACATTAAAATACTCTGCTCTGTACTTGGATTCAATGTTGAAAATATTGTCCTTTGGGTTGTTGTACTTTGGTCTGCCAGTGTCGATTCTGCAGGTATTGTTGGCTGGACTGAAGTCCTTGAGCTGCTGGCGGTAGAGATGATTTCTTCAGTTGTGGAATGCTCTGTAGATTGACCAACAGTTGAATAACCTGCGCTTGTGGCACTTAGTGTTGTAAAAGTTGGTGACGTCAGTCCATGGGTACTGGTCTTCATCATTGTTGTACGGGAAAGGGTCGTCCCACCAACTGTTACAGTGCTGCGATCTGTTGTAGGCTCGACTGTAGAAAATATGGTTCTTTGTGACGTCGTACTTAAGTCTGGTAGTGTCGATTCCATATATGTTGTTGGCTGGACTGATGTTTTTGAAGTAGTGGTGGTGTGACTTATTTCTTCTGTCGTGTCAATTGTCGGATAGGCTGTAGACTTGCGAACGGTTGAATAACTGATCGAAGTGCTGGCAAAAGGGCTTGTTGCACTCGTTGTTGTTGGTTCCGACGATATTACTGTGCTCGTCAGCGCTGAAGTCGTAGCGATAACAGTTGTCTCTTGAGCAGTAGACATCAAAGTGCTTTCTTCTGTACTTGGTTTCATTGTGGAAAATCTGGTACTTTGTGAGGATGTTCTTTGGCCTTCCAGTGTTGATTCCATATATGTTGTTGGCTGGACCGTGGTCCTCGAAGTACTTATGGTCGAGCTGACTTCCTCCGTAGTGCCAATTGTGGAATCTCTTGTAGACTGGTCAACGGTTGAAATACCTACAGAAGTGCTGACAGATGTGCTTGTTGCTCTCATTGTTGTAGAAGTTGGTGTAGCCAAGGTTGAGGTCAAAGTGCTTTGTTCTGTTGTTACATGCACAGTAGGAACTGTCGTTCTTTGCGCGGTTGTGGTTTTGTCCGCCGCTGTGGATTCAGCAAGCGTTGTCGTGGCTGAAGACGATTGAAATGTACTAGCCCTCTCCCTTGTTGTACTAGACACGGTGGTCTCTGCCAAGGTAGAGGTCAAAGTGCTTTGCTCTGTCGTTACCGGCAATGTAGGAACTGTGGTTCTTTGTGACGTCGTACCTTGGTCCACCGCTGTAGATTCAGAAAACGTTGTCGAAAGGACTGACGTTCTTGATGTGCTAGTGGTGGAGCTTGGTTCAACTGTGGTGCCTTCTGAGGAATATTCTGTCGACTGTCCAGTTGAATATCCTTCAGAAGTGCTAACAAGTGTACTTCGAGCACGTTCTGTGGAAGACGCGGCGGAAGACAATCCGATTGTGCTTGTCTGCTCTGCAGTCGTAGTAGCCACTGTGGTCTCATCAAGAGTCGATGTAGCAGTGCTTAGCTCAGTGGTTGCTGGCACTGTACGGAAGGTGGTTCTCTGCGTGGTGCTACTTTGTTCTGCCGATGTAGATTCTGCAGGCGTTGTGGTTGAGACTGAAGTTCCTTGGCTGCTTGTGGTCGTTTTCATGCCGTAGGTTGTAGCCGTGGACGAATGCCCAGTGGTCTGCGATACGGTGGTATGACCTTCCGACGTGCCAAGGATTGTGGTTGTAGCACTGGGTGTTGTAGACGTGGCTACAGACGATTCAAACGTGCTTGGCCTCTCCGTTGTTGTGGTCTCTGCCAAGGCTGAGGTCAAAGTACTCTGCTCTGTTGTTCCCGCCAGAGTAGGAACTGTCGTTCTTTGTGCAGTTGTAGTTTTGTCCGTTGTTGCACTAGCCACGGTGGTCTCTGCCAAGGTGGAGGTCAAAGTGCTTTGCTCTGTTGTTACCTGCACAGTAGGAACTGTCGTTCTTTGCGCGGTTGTGGTTTTGTCCGCCGCTGTGGATTCAGCAAGCGTTGTCATGGCGGAAGACGATTGAAATGTGCTAGACCTCTCCGTTGTTGTACTAGCCACGGTGGTCTCTGCCAAGGTAGAGGTCAAAGTGCTTTGCTCTGTTGTTACCGGCAATGTAGGAACTGTGGTTCTTTGCGCAGTTGTGCCTTGGTCCACCGGTGTAGATTCAGAAAACGTTGTCGAAAGGACTGACGTTCTTGATGTGCTAGTGGTGGAGCTTGGTTCAACTGTGGTGCCTTCTGAGGAATATTCTGTCGACTGTCCAGTTGAATATCCTTCAGAAGTGCTAACAAGTGTACTTCGAGCACGTTCTGTGGAAGACGCGGCGGAAGACAATCCGATTGTGCTTGTCTGCTCTGCAGTCGTAGTAGCCACTGTGGTCTCATCAAGAGTCGATGTAGCAGTGCTTAGCTCAGTGGTTGCTGGCACTGTACGGAAGGTGGTTCTCTGCGTGGTGCTACTTTGTTCTGCCAATGTAGATTCTGCAGGCGTTGTGGTTGAGACTGAAGTTCCTTGGCTGCTTGTGGTCGTTTTCATGCCGTAGGTTGTAGCCGTGGACGGATGCCCAGTGGTCTGCGATACGGTGGTATGACCTTCCGACGTGCCAAGGATTGTGGTTGTAGCACTGGGTGTTGTAGACGTGGCTATAGACGATTCAAACGTGCTAGGCCTCTCCGTTGTTGTGGTCTCTGCCAAGGTTGAAGTCAAAGTACTCTGCTCTGTTGTTCCCGCCAGAGTAGGAACTGTCGTTCTTTGCGCAGTTGTAGTTTTGTCCGTTGTTGCACTAGCCACGGTGGTGTCTGCCAAGGTGGAGGTCAAAGTGCTTTGCTCTGTTGTTACCTGCACAGTAGGAACTGTCGTTCTTTGCGCGGTTGTGGTTTTGTCCGCCGCTGTGGATTCAGCAAGCGTTGTCATGGCGGAAGACGATTGAAATGTGCTAGACCTCTCCGTTGTTGTACTAGCCACGGTGGTCTCTGCCAAGGTAGAGGTCAAAGTGCTTTGCTCTGTTGTTACCGGCAATGTAGGAACTGTGGTTCTTTGCGCAGTTGTACCTTGGTCCACCGGTGTAGATTCAGAAAACGTTGTCGAAAGGACTGACGT
The DNA here is from genome assembly GCF_000003815.2 of Branchiostoma floridae. Lineage (NCBI taxonomy): Eukaryota > Metazoa > Chordata > Leptocardii > Amphioxiformes > Branchiostomatidae > Branchiostoma > Branchiostoma floridae. The sequence goes on from NC_049988.1 coordinate 17,736,237, forward strand.
TCTTGATGTGCTAGTGGTGGAGCTTGGTTCAACTGTGGTGCCTTCTGAGGAATATTCTGTCGACTGTCCAGTTGAATATCCTTCAGAAGTGCTAACAAGTGTACTTCGAGCACGTTCTGTGGAAGACGCGGCGGAAGACAATCCGATTGTGCTTGTCTGCTCTGCAGTCGTAGTAGCCACTGTGGTCTCATCAAGAGTCGATGTAGCAGTGCTTAGCTCAGTGGTTGCTGGCACTGTACGGAAGGTGGTTCTCTGCGTGGTGCTACTTTGTTCTGCCGATGTAGATTCTGCAGGCGTTGTGGTTGAGACTGAAGTTGCTTGGCTGCTTGTGGTCGTTTTCATGCCGTAGGTTGTAGCCGTGGACGGATGCCCAGTGGTCTGCGATACGGTGGTATGACCTTCCGACGTGCCAAGGATTGTGGTTGTAGCACTGGGTGTTGTAGACGTGGCTACAGACGATTCAAACGTGCTAGGCCTCTCCGTTGTTGTGGTCTCTGCCAAGGTTGAGGTCAAAGTACTCTGCTCTGTTGTTCCCGCCAGAGTAGGAACTGTCGTTCTTTGCGCAGTTGTAGTTTTGTCCGTTGTTGCACTAGCCACGGTGGTCTCTGCCAAGGTGGAGGTCAAAGTGCTTTGCTCTGTTGTTACCTGCACAGTAGGAACTGTCGTTCTTTGCGCGGTTGTGGTTTTGTCCGCCGCTGTGGATTCAGCAAGCGTTGTCGTGGCGGAAGACGATGGAAATGTGCTAGACCTCTCCGTTGTTGTACTAGCCACGGTGGTCTCTGCCAAGGTAGAGGTCAAAGTGCTTTGCTCTGTTGTTACCGGCAATGTAGGAACTGTGGTTCTTTGCGCAGTTGTACCTTGGTCCACCGGTGTAGATTCAGAAAACGTTGTCGAAAGGACTGACGTTCTTGATGTGCTAGTGGTGGAGCTTGGTTCAACTGTGGTGCCTTCTGAGGAATATTCTGTCGACTGTCCAGTTGAATATCCTTCAGAAGTGCTAACAAGTGTACTTCGAGCACGTTCTGTGGAAGACGCGGCGGAAGATAATCCGATTGTGCTTGTCTGCTCTGCAGTCGTAGTAGCCGCTGTGGTCTCATCAAGAGTCGATGTAGCAGTGCTTAGCTCAGTGGTTGCTGGCACTGTACGGAAGGTGGTTCTCTGCGTGGTGCTACTTTGTTCTGCCGATGTAGATTCTGCAGGCGTTGTGGTTGAGACTGAAGTTGCTTGGCTGCTTGTGGTCGTTTTCATGCCGTAGGTTGTAGCCGTGGACGGATGCCCAGTGGTCTGCGATACGGTGGTATGACCTTCCGACGTGCCAAGGATTGTGGTTGTAGCACTGGGTGTTGTAGACGTGGCTACAGACGATTCAAACGTGCTAGGCCTCTCCGTTGTTGTGGTCTCTGCCAAGGTTGAGGTCAAAGTACTCTGCTCTGTTGTTCCCGCCAGAGTAGGAACTGTCGTTCTTTGCGCAGTTGTAGTTTTGTCCGTTGTTGCACTAGCCACGGTGGTCTCTGCCAAGGTGGAGGTCAAAGTGCTTTGCTCTGTTGTTACCTGCACAGTAGGAACTGTCGTTCTTTGCGCGGTTGTGGTTTTGTCCGCCGCTGTGGATTCAGCAAGCGTTGTCGTGGCGGAAGACGATGGAAATGTGCTAGACCTCTCCGTTGTTGTACTAGCCACGGTGGTCTCTGCCAAGGTAGAGGTCAAAGTGCTTTGCTCTGTTGTAACCGGCAATGTAGGAACTGTGGTTCTTTGCGCAGTTGTACCTTGGTCCACCGCTGTAGATTCAGAAAACGTTGTCGAAAGGACTGACGTTCTTGATGTGCTAGTGGTGGAGCTTGGTTCAACTGTGGTGCCTTCTGAGGAATATTCTGTCGACTGTCCAGTTGAATATCCTTCAGAAGTGCTAACAAGTGTACTTCGAGCACGTTCTGTGGAAGACGCGGCGGAAGACAATCCGATTGTGCTTGTCTGCTCTGCAGTCGTAGTAGCCACTGTGGTCTCATCAAGAGTCGATGTAGCAGTGCTTAGCTCAGTGGTTGCTGGCACTGTACGGAAGGTGGTTCTCTGCGTGGTGCTACTTTGTTCTGCCGATGTAGATTCTGCAGGCGTTGTCGTTGAGACCGAAGTTCCTTGGCTGCTTGTGGTCGTTTCGATGCCGTATGTTGTGGCCGTGGACGGATACCACGTGGTCTGAGATAGGGTGGTATGACCTTCCGACGTGCCAAGGATTGTGGTTGTAGCACTGGGTGTTGTAGACGTGGCTAAAGACGATTCAAACGTGCTAGGCCTCTCCGTTGTTGTGGTCTCTGCCAAGGTTGAGGTCAAAGTACTCTGCTCTGTTGTTCCCGCCAGAGTAGGAACTGTCGTTCTTTGCGCAGTTGTGGTTTTGTCCGTTGTTGCACTAGCCACGGTGGTCTCTGCCAAGGTGGAGGTCAAAGTGCTTTGCTCTGTTGTTACCTGCACAGTAGGAACTGTCGTTCTTTGCGCGGTTGTGGTTTTGTCCGCCGCTGTGGATTCAGCAAGCGTTGTCGTGGCGGAAGACGATTGAAATGTGCTAGACCTCTCCGTTGTTGTACTAGCCACGGTGGTCTCTGCCAAGGTAGAGGTCAAAGTGCTTTGCTCTGTTGTTACCGGCAATGTAGGAACTGTGGTTCTTTGCGCAGTTGTACCTTGGTCCACCGGTGTAGATTCAGAAAACGTTGTCGAAAGGACTGACGTTCTTGATGTGCTAGTGGTGGAGCTTGGTTCAACTGTGGTGCCTTCTGAGGAATATTCTGTCGACTGTCCAGTTGAATATCCTTCAGAAGTGCTAACAAGTGTACTTCGAGCACGTTCTGTGGAAGACGCGGCGGAAGACAATCCGATTGTGCTTGTCTGCTCCGCAGTCGTAGTAGCCACTGTGGTCTCATCAAGAGTCGATGTAGCAGTGCTTAGCTCAGTGGTTGCTGGCACTGTACGGAAGGTGGTTCTCTGCGTGGTGCTACTTTGTTCTGCCGATGTAGATTCTGCAGGCGTTGTGGTTGAGACTGAAGTTGCTTGGCTGCTTGTGGTCGTTTTCATGCCGTAGGTTGTAGCCGTGGACGGATGCCCAGTGGTCTGCGATACGGTGGTATGACCTTCCGACGTGCCAAGGATTGTGGTTGTAGCACTGGGTGTTGTAGACGTGGCTACAGACGATTCAAACGTGCTAGGCCTCTCCGTTGTTGTGGTCTCTGCCAAGGTTGAGGTCAAAGTACTCTGCTCTGTTGTTCCCGCCAGAGTAGGAACTGTCGTTCTTTGCGCAGTTGTAGTTTTGTCCGTTGTTGCACTAGCCACGGTGGTCTCTGCCAAGGTGGAGGTCAAAGTGCTTTGCTCTGTTGTTACCTGCACAGTAGGAACTGTCGTTCTTTGCGCGGTTGTGGTTTTGTCCGCCGCTGTGGATTCAGCAAGCGTTGTCGTGGCGGAAGACGATGGAAATGTGCTAGACCTCTCCGTTGTTGTACTAGCCACGGTGGTCTCTGCCAAGGTAGAGGTCAAAGTGCTTTGCTCTGTTGTTACCGGCAATGTAGGAACTGTGGTTCTTTGCGCAGTTGTACCTTGGTCCACCGGTGTAGATTCAGAAAACGTTGTCGAAAGGACTGACGTTCTTGATGTGCTAGTGGTGGAGCTTGGTTCAACTGTGGTGCCTTCTGAGGAATATTCTGTCGACTGTCCAGTTGAATATCCTTCAGAAGTGCTAACAAGTGTACTTCGAGCACGTTCTGTGGAAGACGCGGCGGAAGACAATCCGATTGTGCTTGTCTGCTCTGCAGTCGTAGTAGCCACTGTGGTCTCATCAAGAGTCGATGTAGCAGTGCTTAGCTCAGTGGTTGCTGGCACTGTACGGAAGGTGGTTCTCTGCGTGGTGCTACTTTGTTCTGCCGATGTAGATTCTGCAGGCGTTGTGGTTGAGACTGAAGTTGCTTGGCTGCTTGTGGTCGTTTTCATGCCGTAGGTTGTAGCCGTGGACGGATGCCCAGTGGTCTGCGATACGGTGGTATGACCTTCCGACGTGCCAAGGATTGTGGTTGTAGCACTGGGTGTTGTAGACGTGGCTACAGACGATTCAAACGTGCTAGGCCTCTCCGTTGTTGTGGTCTCTGCCAAGGTTGAGGTCAAAGTACTCTGCTCTGTTGTTCCCGCCAGAGTAGGAACTGTCGTTCTTTGCGCAGTTGTAGTTTTGTCCGTTGTTGCACTAGCCACGGTGGTGTCTGCCAAGCTGGAGGTCAAAGTGCTTTGCTCTGTTGTTACCTGCACAGTAGGAACTGTCGTTCTTTGCGCGGTTGTGGTTTTGTCCGCCGCTGTGGATTCAGCAAGCGTTGTCGTGGCGGAAGACGATTGAAATGTGCTAGACCTCTCCGTTGTTGTACTAGCCACGGTGGTCTCTGCCAAGGTAGAGGTCAAAGTGCTTTGCTCTGTTGTTACCGGCAATGTAGGAACTGTGGTTCTTTGCGCAGTTGTACCTTGGTCCACCGGTGTAGATTCAGAAAACGTTGTCGAAAGGACTGACGTTCTTGATGTGCTAGTGGTGGAGCTTGGTTCAACTGTGGTGCCTTCTGAGGAATATTCTGTCGACTGTCCAGTTGAATATCCTTCAGAAGTGCTAACAAGTGTACTTCGAGCACGTTCTGTGGAAGACGCGGCGGAAGACAATCCGATTGTGCTTGTCTGCTCTGCAGTCGTAGTAGCCAATGTGGTCTCATCAAGAGTCGATGTAGCAGTGCTTAGCTCAGTGGTTGCTGGCACTGTACGGAAGGTGGTTCTCTGCGTGGTGCTACTTTGTTCTGCCGATGTAGATTCTGCAGGCGTTGTCGTTGAGACCGAAGTTCCTTGGCTGCTTGTGGTCGTTTCGATGCCGTATGTTGTGGCCGTGGACGGATACCACGTGGTCTGAGATAGGGTGGTATGACCTTCCGACGTGCCAAGGATTGTGGTTGTAGCACTGGGTGTTGTAGACGTGGCTACAGACGATTCAAACGTGCTAGGCCTCTCCGTTGTTGTGGTCTCTGCCAAGGTTGAGGTCAAAGTACTCTGCTCTGTTGTTCCCGCCAGAGTAGGAACTGTCGTTCTTTGCGCAGTTGTGGTTTTGTCCGTTGTTGTACTAGCCACGGTGGTCTCTGCCAAGGTGGAGGTCAAAGTGCTTTGCTCTGTTGTTACCTGCACAGTAGGAACTGTCGTTCTTTGCGCGGTTGTGGTTTTGTCCGCCGCTGTGGATTCAGCAAGCGTTGTCGTGGCGGAAGACGATTGAAATGTGCTAGACCTCTCCATTGTTGTACTAGCCACGGTGGTCTCAGCCAAGGTAGAGGTCAAAGTGCTTTGCTCTGTTGTAACCGGCAATGTAGGAACTGTGGTTCTTTGCGCAGTTGTACCTTGGTCCACCGGTGTAGATTCAGAAAACGTTGTCGAAAGGACTGACGTTCTTGATGTGCTAGTGGTGGAGCTTGGTTCAACTGTGGTGCCTTCTGAGGAATATTCTGTCGACTGTCCAGTTGAATATCCTTCAGAAGTGCTAACAAGTGTACTTCGAGCACGTTCTGTGGAAGACGCGGCGGAAGACAATCCGATTGTGCTTGTCTGCTCTGCAGTCGTAGTAGCCACTGTGGTCTCATCAAGAGTCGATGTAGCAGTGCTTAGCTCAGTGGTTGCTGGCACTGTACGGAAGGTGGTTCTCTGCGTGGTGCTACTTTGTTCTGCCGATGTAGATTCTGCAGGCGTTGTGGTTGAGACTGAAGTTCCTTGGCTGCTTGTGGTCGTTTTCATGCCGTAGGTTGTAGCCGTGGACGGATGCCCAGTGGTCTGCGATACGGTGGTATGACCTTCCGACGTGCCAAGGATTGTGGTTGTAGCACTGGGTGTTGTAGACGTGGCTACAGACGATTCAAACGTACTAGTCCTCTCCGTTGTTGTGGTCTCTGCCAAGGTTGAGGTCAAAGTACTCTGCTCTGTTGTTCCCGCCAGAGTAGGAACTGTCGTTCTTTGCGCAGTTGTAGTTTTGTCCGTCGTTGCACTAGCCACGGTGGTGTCTGCCAAGGTGGAGGTCAAAGTGCTTTGCTCTGTTGTTACCTGCACAGTAGGAACTGTCGTTCTTTGCGCGGTTGTGGTTTTGTCCGCCGCTGTGGATTCAGCAAGCGTTGTCGTGGCGGAAGACGATTGAAATGTGCTAGACCTCTCCGTTGTTCTACTAGCCACGGTGGTCTCTGCCAAGGTAGAGGTCAAAGTGCTTTGCTCTGTTGTTACCGGCAATGTAGGAACTGTGGTTCTTTGTGACGTCGTACCTTGGTCCACCGCTGTAGATTCAGAAAACGTTGTCGAAAGGACTGACGTTCTTGATGTGCTAGTGGTGGAGCTTGGTTCAACTGTGGTGCCTTCTGAGGAATATTCTGTCGACTGTCCAGTTGAATATCCTTCAGAAGTGCTAACAAGTGTACTTCGAGCACGTTCTGTGGAAGACGCGGCGGAAGACAATCCGATTGTGCTTGTCTGCTCTGCAGTCGTAGTAGCCACTGTGGTCTCATCAAGAGTCGATGTAGCAGTGCTTAGCTCAGTGGTTGCTGGCACTGTACGGAAGGTGGTTCTCTGCGTGGTGCTACTTTGTTCTGCCGATGTAGATTCTGCAGGCGTTGTGGTTGAGACTGAAGTTGCTTGGCTGCTTGTGGTCGTTTTCATGCCGTAGGTTGTAGCCGTGGACGGATGCCCAGTGGTCTGCGATACGGTGGTATGACCTTCCGACGTGCCAAGGATTGTGGTTGTAGCACTGGGTGTTGTAGACGTGGCTACAGACGATTCAAACGTGCTAGGCCTCTCCGTTGTTGTGGTCTCTGCCAAGGTTGAGGTCAAAGTACTCTGCTCTGTTGTTCCCGCCAGAGTAGGAACTGTCGTTCTTTGCGCAGTTGTAGTTTTGTCCGTTGTTGCACTAGCCACGGTGGTGTCTGCCAAGCTGGAGGTCAAAGTGCTTTGCTCTGTTGTTACCTGCACAGTAGGAACTGTCGTTCTTTGCGCGGTTGTGGTTTTGTCCGCCGCTGTGGATTCAGCAAGCGTTGTCGTGGCGGAAGACGATGGAAATGTGCTAGACCTCTCCGTTGTTGTACTAGCCACGGTGGTCTCTGCCAAGGTAGAGGTCAAAGTGCTTTGCTCTGTTGTTACCGGCAATGTAGGAACTGTGGTTCTTTGCGCAGTTGTACCTTGGTCCACCGGTGTAGATTCAGAAAACGTTGTCGAAAGGACTGACGTTCTTGATGTGCTAGTGGTGGAGCTTGGTTCAACTGTGGTGCCTTCTGAGGAATATTCTGTCGACTGTCCAGTTGAATATCCTTCAGAAGTGCTAACAAGTGTACTTCGAGCACGTTCTGTGGAAGACGCGGCGGAAGACAATCCGATTGTGCTTGTCTGCTCTGCAGTCGTAGTAGCCACTGTGGTCTCATCAAGAGTCGATGTAGCAGTGCTTAGCTCAGTGGTTGCTGGCACTGTACGGAAGGTGGTTCTCTGCGTGGTGCTACTTTGTTCTGCCAATGTAGATTCTGCAGGCGTTGTGGTTGAGACTGAAGTTCCTTGGCTGCTTGTGGTCGTTTTCATGCCGTAGGTTGTAGCCGTGGACGGATGCCCAGCGGTCTGCGATACGGTGGTATGACCTTCCGACGTGCCAAGGATTGTGGTTGTAGCACTGGGTGTTGTAGACGTGGCTATAGACGATTCAAACGTGCTAGGCCTCTCCGTTGTTGTGGTCTCTGCCAAGGTTGAGGTCAAAGTACTCTGCTCTGTTGTTCCCGCCAGAGTAGGAACTGTCGTTCTTTGCGCAGTTGTAGTTTTGTCCGTTGTTGCACTAGCCACGGTGGTCTCTGCCAAGGTGGAGGTCAAAGTGCTTTGCTCTGTTGTTACCTGCACAGTAGGAACTGTCGTTCTTTGCGCGGTTGTGGTTTTGTCCGCCGCTGTGGATTCAGCAAGTGTTGTCGTGGCGGAAGACGATTGAAATGTGCTAGACCTCTCCGTTGTTGTACTAGCCACGGTGCTCTCTGCCAAGGTAGAGGTCAAAGTGCTTTGCTCTGTTGTTACCTGCAATGTAGGAACTGTGGTTCTTTGCGCAGTTGTACCTTGGTCCACCGCTGTAGATTCAGAAAACGTTGTCGAAAGGACTGACGTTCTTGATGTGCTAGTGGTGGAGCTTGGTTCAACTGTGGTGCCTTCTGAGGAATATTCTGTCGACTGTCCAGTTGAATATCCTTCAGAAGTGCTAACAAGTGTACTTCGAGCACGTTCTGTGGAAGACGCGGCGGAAGACAATCCGATTGTGCTTGTCTGCTCTGCAGTCGTAGTAGCCACTGTGGTCTCATCAAGAGTCGATGTAGCAGTGCTTAGCTCAGTGGTTGCTGGCACTGTACGGAAGGTGGTTCTCTGCGTGGTGCTACTTTGTTCTGCCGATGTAGATTCTGCAGGCGTTGTCGTTGAGACCGAAGTTCCTTGGCTGCTTGTGGTCGTTTCGATGCCGTATGTTGTGGCCGTGGACGGATACCACGTGGTCTGAGATAGGGTGGTATGACCTTCCGACGTGCCAAGGATCGTGGTTGTAGCACTGGGTGTTGTAGACGTGGCTAAAGACGATTCAAACGTGCTAGGCCTCTCCGTTGTTGTGGTCTCTGCCAAGGTTGAGGTCAAAGTACTCTGCTCTGTTGTTCCCGCCAGAGTAGGAACTGTCGTTCTTTGCGCAGTTGTGGTTTTGTCCGTTGTTGCACTAGCCACGGTGGTCTCTGCCAAGGTGGAGGTCAAAGTGCTTTGCTCTGTTGTTACCTGCACAGTAGGAACTGTCGTTCTTTGCGCGGTTGTGGTTTTGTCCGCCGCTGTGGATTCAGCAAGCGTTGTCGTGGCGGAAGACGATTGAAATGTGCTAGACCTCTCCATTGTTGTACTAGCCACGGTGGTCTCAGCCAAGGTAGAGGTCAAAGTGCTTTGCTCTGTTGTAACCGGCAATGTAGGAACTGTGGTTCTTTGCGCAGTTGTACCTTGGTCCACCGCTGTAGATTCAGAAAACGTTGTCGAAAGGACTGAAGTTCTTGATGTGCTAGTGGTGGAGCTTGGTTCAACTGTGGTGCCTTCTGAGGAATATTCTGTCGACTGTCCAGTTGAATATCCTTCAGAAGTGCTAACAAGTGTACTTCGAGCACGTTCTGTGGAAGACGCGGCGGAAGACAATCCGATTGTGCTTGTCTGCTCTGCAGTCGTAGTAGCCACTGTGGTCTCATCAAGAGTCGATGTAGCAGTGCTTAGCTCAGTGGTTGCTGGCACTGTACGGAAGGTGGTTCTCTGCGTGGTGCTACTTTGTTCTGCCGATGTAGATTCTGCAGGCGTTGTGGTTGAGACTGAAGTTGCTTGGCTGCTTGTGGTCGTTTTCATGCCGTAGGTTGTAGCCGTGGACGGATGCCCAGTGGTCTGCGATACGGTGGTATGACCTTCCGACGTGCCAAGGATTGTGGTTGTAGCACTGGGTGTTGTAGACGTGGCTACAGACGATTCAAACGTGCTAGGCCTCTCCGTTGTTGTGGTCTCTGCCAAGGTTGAGGTCAAAGTACTCTGCTCTGTTGTTCCCGCCAGAGTAGGAACTGTCGTTCTTTGCGCAGTTGTAGTTTTGTCCGTTGTTGCACTAGCCACGGTGGTGTCTGCCAAGCTGGAGGTCAAAGTGCTTTGCTCTGTTGTTACCTGCACAGTAGGAACTGTCGTTCTTTGCGCGGTTGTGGTTTTGTCCGCCGCTGTGGATTCAGCAAGCGTTGTCGTGGCGGAAGACGATTGAAATGTGCTAGACCTCTCCGTTGTTCTACTAGCCAGGGTGGTCTCTGCCAAGGTAGAGGTCAAAGTGCTTTGCTCTGTTGTTACCGGCAATGTAGGAACTGTGGTTCTTTGCGCAGTTGTACCTTGGTCCACCGCTGTAGATTCAGAAAACGTTGTCGAAAGGAATGACGTTCTTGATGTGCTAGTGGTGGAGCTTGGTTCAACTGTGGTGCCTTCTGAGGAATATTCTGTCGACTGTCCAGTTGAATATCCTTCAGAAGTGCTAACAAGTGTACTTCGAGCACGTTCTGTGGAAGACGCGGCGGAAGACAATCCGATTGTGCTTGTCTGCTCTGCAGTCGTAGTAGCCACTGTGGTCTCATCAAGAGTCGATGTAGCAGTGCTTAGCTCAGTGGTTGCTGGCACTGTACGGAAGGTGGTTCTCTGCGTGGTGCTACTTTGTTCTGCCGATGTAGATTCTGCAGGCGTTGTGGTTGAGACTGAAGTTGCTTGGCTGCTTGTGGTCGTTTTCATGCCGTAGGTTGTAGCCGTGGACGGATGCCCAGTGGTCTGCGATACGGTGGTATGACCTTCCGACGTGCCAAGGATTGTGGTTGTAGCACTGGGTGTTGTAGACGTGGCTACAGACGATTCAAACGTGCTAGGCCCCTCCGTTGTTGTGGTCTCTGCCAAGGTTGAGGTCAAAGTACTCTGCTCTGTTGTTCCCGCCAGAGTAGGAACTGTCGTTCTTTGCGCAGTTGTAGTTTTGTCCGTTGTTGCACTAGCCACGGTGGTGTCTGCCAAGGTGGAGGTCAAAGTGCTTTGCTCTGTTGTTACCTGCACAGTAGGAACTGTCGTTCTTTGCGCGGTTGTGGTTTTGTCCGCCGCTGTGGATTCAGCAAGCGTTGTCGTGGCGGAAGACGATGGAAATGTGCTAGACCTCTCCGTTGTTGTACTAGCCACGGTGGTCTCTGCCAAGGTAGAGGTCAAAGTGCTTTGCTCTGTTGTTACCGGCAATGTAGGAACTGTGGTTCTTTGCGCAGTTGTACCTTGGTCCACCGGTGTAGATTCAGAAAACGTTGTCGAAAGGACTGACGTTCTTGATGTGCTAGTGGTGGAGCTTGGTTCAACTGTGGTGCCTTCTGAGGAATATTCTGTCGACTGTCCAGTTGAATATCCTTCAGAAGTGCTAACAAGTGTACTTCGAGCACGTTCTGTGGAAGACGCGGCGGAAGACAATCCGATTGTGCTTGTCTGCTCTGCAGTCGTAGTAGCCACTGTGGTCTCATCAAGAGTCGATGTAGCAGTGCTTAGCTCAGTGGTTGCTGGCACTGTACGGAAGGTGGTTCTCTGCGTGGTGCTACTTTGTTCTGCCGATGTAGATTCTGCAGGCGTTGTCGTTGAGACCGAAGTTCCTTGGCTGCTTGTGGTCGTTTCGATGCCGTATGTTGTGGCCGTGGACGGATGCCCAGTGGTCTGCGATACGGTGGTATGACCTTCCGACGTGCCAAGGATTGTGGTTGTAGCACTGGGTGTTGTAGACGTGGCTACAGACGATTCAAACGTGCTAGGCCTCTCCGTTGTTGTGGTCTCTGCCAAGGTTGAGGTCAAAGTACTCTGCTCTGTTGTTCCCGCCAGAGTAGGAACTGTCGTTCTTTGCGCAGTTGTGGTTTTGTCCGTTGTTGCACTAGCCACGGTGGTCTCTGCCAAGGTGGAGGTCAAAGTGCTTTGCTCTGTTGTTACCTGCACAGTAGGAACTGTCGTTCTTTGCGCGGTTGTGGTTTTGTCCGCCGCTGTAGATTCAGCAAGCGTTGTCGTGGCGGAAGACGATTGAAATGTGCTAGACCTCTCCGTTGTTGTACTAGCCACGGTGGTCTCTGCCAAGGTAGAGGTCAAAGTGCTTTGCTCTGTTGTTACCGGCAATGTAGGAACTGTGGTTCTTTGCGCAGTTGTACCTTGGTCCACCGGTGTAGATTCAGAAAACGTTGTCGAAAGGACTGACGTTCTTGATGTGCTAGTGGTGGAGCTTGGTTCAACTGTGGTGCCTTCTGAGGAATATTCTGTCGACTGTCCAGTTGAATATCCTTCAGAAGTGCTAACAAGTGTACTTCGAGCACGTTCTGTGGAAGACGCGGCGGAAGACAATCCGATTGTGCTTGTCTGCTCTGCAGTCGTAGTAGCCACTGTGGTCTCATCAAGAGTCGATGTAGCAGTGCTTAGCTCAGTGGTTGCTGGCACTGTACGGAAGGTGGTTCTCTGCGTGGTGCTACTTTGTTCTGCCGATGTAGATTCTGCAGGCGTTGTGGTTGAGACTGAAGTTGCTTGGCTGCTTGTGGTCGTTTTCATGCCGTAGGTTGTAGCCGTGGACGGATGCCCAGTGGTCTGCGATACGGTGGTATGACCTTCCGACGTGCCAAGGATTGTGGTTGTAGCACTGGGTGTTGTAGACGTGGCTACAGACGATTCAAACGTGCTAGGCCCCTCCGTTGTTGTGGTCTCTGCCAAGGTTGAGGTCAAAGTACTCTGCTCTGTTGTTCCCGCCAGAGTAGGAACTGTCGTTCTTTGCGCAGTTGTAGTTTTGTCCGTTGTTGCACTAGCCACGGTGGTGTCTGCCAAGGTGGAGGTCAAAGTGCTTTGCTCTGTTGTTACCTGCACAGTAGGAACTGTCGTTCTTTGCGCGGTTGTGGTTTTGTCCGCCGCTGTGGATTCAGCAAGCGTTGTCGTGGCGGAAGACGATGGAAATGTGCTAGACCTCTCCGTTGTTGTACTAGCCACGGTGGTCTCTGCCAAGGTAGAGGTCAAAGTGCTTTGCTCTGTTGTTACCGGCAATGTAGGAACTGTGGTTCTTTGCGCAGTTGTACCTTGGTCCACCGGTGTAGATTCAGAAAACGTTGTCGAAAGGACTGACGTTCTTGATGTGCTAGTGGTGGAGCTTGGTTCAACTGTGGTGCCTTCTGAGGAATATTCTGTCGACTGTCCAGTTGAATATCCTTCAGAAGTGCTAACAAGTGTACTTCGAGCACGTTCTGTGGAAGACGCGGCGGAAGACAATCCGATTGTGCTTGTCTGCTCCGCAGTCGTAGTAGCCACTGTGGTCTCATCAAGAGTCGATGTAGCAGTGCTTAGCTCAGTGGTTGCTGGCACTGTACGGAAGGTGGTTCTCTGCGTGGTGCTACTTTGTTCTGCCGATGTAGATTCTGCAGGCGTTGTGGTTGAGACTGAAGTTGCTTGGCTGCTTGTGGTCGTTTTCATGCCGTAGGTTGTAGCCGTGGACGGATGCCCAGTGGTCTGCGATACGGTGGTATGACCTTCCGACGTGCCAAGGATTGTGGTTGTAGCACTGGGTGTTGTAGACGTGGCTACAGACGATTCAAACGTGCTAGGCCTCTCCGTTGTTGTGGTCTCTGCCAAGGTTGAGGTCAAAGTACTCTGCTCTGTTGTTCCCGCCAGAGTAGGAACTGTCGTTCTTTGCGCAGTTGTAGTTTTGTCCGTTGTTGTACTTGCCACGGTGGTCTCTGGCAAGGTGGAGGTCAAAGTGCTTTGCTCTGTTGTTACCGCCAGAGTAGGAACTGTCGTTCTTTGCGCGGTCGTGCTTTCGTCCACAGGTGTCGATTCAGAAAGCGTTGTCGTGGCAAAAGATGACTTAAATGTGCTAGCCCTCTCCGTTGTTGTACTAGCCACTGTGGTCTCTGCCAACGTTGAGGTCAAGGTGCTTTGTTCTGTCGTTACCGGCAGTGTAGGGACTGTGGTTATTTGTGCCGTCGTACCTTGGTCCACCGGTGTAGATTGTGAAAACGTTGTCGAATGGACTGACGTTCTTGATCTGCTAGTGGTGGAGCTTGGTTCAAGGGTGGTGCCTGCTGAAGAATATTCTGTCGACTGTCCAGTTGAATATCCTTCAGAAGTGCTAACAAGTGTACTTCGAGCACGTTCTGTGGAAGACGCGGCGGAAGACAATCCGATTGTGCTTGTCTGCTCTGCAGTCGTAGTAGTCACTGTGGTCTCATCAAGAGTCGATGTAGCAGTGCTTCGCTCAGTGGTTGCCGGCACTGTACGGAAGGTGGTTCTCTGCGTGGTGCTACTTTGTTCTGCCGATGTAGATTCTGCAGGCGTTGTCGTTGAGACCGAAGTTCCTTGGCTGCTTGTGGTCGTTTTGATGCCGTATGTTGTGGCCGTGGACGGATACCACGTGGTCTCCGATAGGGTGGTATGACCTTCCGACGTGCCAAGAATCGTGGTTATAGCACTGGGTGTTGTAGACGTGGCGGAAGTTGAATGACCTTTTGAAGTACTGACAAACGTGCTTGTTGCACTCATTGTTGTAGTTGTTGGTGTAGACGATTCTATTGAGCTAGTCAGCACCGTTGTCGTAAGTGGCACTGTTGTCTCTTCAACAGTAGTTTGCTCTGTGCTTGGATTCACTGTAGCATGTGTGGTTCTTTGGCCAGTCGTACCTTGGTCTGACAATGTCGATTCCATAAATGTCTGCATGACTGAAGTTCTTGAAGTACTTTTGGTCGATCGGATCCCTTCTGTTTTGAGCATTGTCGTAATAGGTACAGTTGTCTCTTCAACGGCAGCCGTTAAAGTGCTCTGCTCTGTACTTGGATTCACTGTTGTCTCTTCAACAGTAGTTTGCTCTGTGCTTGGTTTCACTGTTGTCTCTTCAACAGTAGTTTGCTCTGTGCTTGGCTTCACTGTTGTCTCTTGAACAGTAGTTTGCTCTGTGCTTGGCTTCACTGTTGTCTCTTGAACAGTAGTTTGCTCTGTGCTTGGCTTCACTGTTGTCTCTTCTACCGTAGTTTGCTGTGTACTTGGTTTCACCGTTGTCTCTAGAACAGTAGTTTGCTCTGTGCTTGGTTTCACTGTTGTCTGTTCATCAGTAGTTTGCTCTGTGCTTGGATTCACTGTAGCAATCGTGGTTCTTTGGCCGGTCGTACTTTGGTCTGCTAGTGTTGTCGTTATAGCTACAGTTGTCTCTTCAACCGTAGAGGTAAAAGTGCTTTGCTCTGTACTTGGCTTCACTGTTGTCTCTTGAACAGTAGTTTGCTCTGTGCTTGGCTTCACTGTTGTCTCTTCTACAGTAGTTTGCTGTGTACTTGGTTTCACCGTTGTCTCTAGAACAGTAGTTTGCTCTGTGCTTGGCTTCACTGTTGTCTCTTGAACAGTAGTTTGCTCTGTGCTTGGCTTCACTGTTGTCTCTTGAACAGTAGTTTGCTCTGTGCTTGGCTTCACTGTTGTCTCTTCTACCGTAGTTTGCTGTGTACTTGGTTTCACCGTTGTCTCTAGAACAGTAGTTTGCTCTGTGCTTGGTTTCACTGTTGTCTGTTCATCAGTAGTTTGCTCTGTGCTTGGATTCACTGTAGCAATCGTGGTTCTTTGGCCGGTCGTACTTTGGTCTGCTAGTGTTGTCGTTATAGCTACAGTTGTCTCTTCAACCGTAGAGGTAAAAGTGCTTTGCTCTGTACTTGGCTTCACTGTTGTCTCTTCAACAGTAGTTTGCTCTGTGCTTGGTTTCACTGTTGTCTCTTCAACAGTAGTTTGCTCTGTGCTTGGCTTCACTGTTGTCTCTTTAACAGTACTTTGCTCTGTGCTTGGT
>NC_049988.1:17751986-17757537 GCF_000003815.2 Branchiostoma floridae
GGGCTGGGTTTCACGTTGTCTCTTCAACAGTAGTTGGCTCTGTGCTTGCCTTCACTGTTGTCTCTTTAACAGTACTTTGCTCTGTGCTTGGTTTCACTGTTGTCTCTTCTACCGTAGTTTGCTGTGTACTTGGTTTCGCTGTTGTCTCTTCAATAGTAGTTTGCTCTGTACTTGGATTCACTGTAGCATGTGTGGTTCTTTGGCCGGTCGTACTTTGGTCTGACAGTGTTGATTCGAGAAATATTGTGGTCGGAATCGTAGTTTTCGAAGTACTAATTGTTGAGCTACTTCCTTCCGTCGTGGCGATAGAGGAATGTCCTGTAGACTGCTGGGCAGTTGATACAAATACTGAAGTTTGCTCTGTGCTTGGATTCACTGTAGCAAGTACGGTAGTTTGGCCGTTCGTGCTTTGGTCTGACAGTGTCGATTCCATAAATGTTGTCGTCGGAATTGTAGTTCTCGAAGTGCTGATTGTCGAGCTGCTTACTTCTGTCGTGAGAATTGTTGTGGTTGGCACAGTCTCTTTAACAGTAGTCATTAAAGTGCTCGGCTCTGTACTTGGATTCATTGTAACAATCTTGGTTCTTTGGCCGGTCGTACTTTGGTCTGACATTGTCGATTCCATAAATGTTGTGGTCGGAATTGTTGTTGCCACAGAAGATGTCAGTAGTTCTTCATCCGTTGTCGGTTCAATGGTTGCAATTGCAGTTGATGTCTCTGATGCTGTATTGACAATATAAACTTTATCGTTAACTAGCATATAGAAATATATCTTTTGCTAGTTCATTGGACTAACCTTCAAATGGATATGCAATTTTCTAAGGAAGTACTTTGTATAAAATATACTTATATATAATATGACTTAAGGAACAGTCTTACCTTCACAGTGGCTCGGTACGACGAGATCGCCAATTCTGTAAAAGTAGATAAAAATTCTCAATAATCGGCAGATGCATTAGCTTTGTGAAAATGATGCATCTATCCTTATTACTATAATATCGCAGACATACAGACTAATGAAGCAATAGCCGTCTATTCTAACAAAACATCATTAAAAATTTTTTTTTCTTTATTGAAATATGTGTAAAAATACAAATAAACGGACGAGGACAAAGTGACGGCGGACTCAAGTTACATTCAACTTATATTAACGCCGCCACTTATACAAGAATTGAAAATAATAAATTATACAGGACAATAATAAATAGATAATTACATATGTATGAACAGTGTACGTGAGTTGATCTCCCTTACTGGAGTAGAAGGGAGATCGACACGTTTCAAATTAAAAAAAAATTACACAATGATGTTGGTAAGATGAACACATTACCTGCATTCTCTATCGGAATCGACCACAAAGCAAGACGATTCACCGGAACAGTAATCATCGGAGCAAATCTCTGCAGGGGATGAAATGTCGACAATGTTATCGCGTGTAGCCGTCTACTGGGATACACATGTCAAACATTGTACGGAATGATAGAATGATAGTCCAATAGTGGTCAGACAGAATTATATCAAACTACACTACACTACACTACACTACACCAAACCTGGTCATTAAGCACACGAAAAACATTCGTATACGTAAATATATGTATAGTTATCTTTTCAATAAAAATGCATATTGACTTATGCGCTAAGCAATCACTGTGTAACATGTTCATTGCATGTGAACACGTACATGTGCCAAACCCTATTGATTCACATGTAGATCAATTATCCGAGACATTTCAATGTTCGCACTCACATACAATTAAGTTATAAGATCGTGGTTGCTTGTACCGCTTAGTATCTGTGAATATTGCTTCAGATAGTATCCAGTGAAACCCAACAGAAAATGGTGTACCGTAGGCAGTCCGCAGAACGATGCCGAGTGTGTTATTGCTGTCAGTGGCGATTACTTCGGCCAGGAAATCCGTCACATCTTCCTTTTCCACGCAGGGTGTGCTGAAGTTCAGAAGGACCGTTGAGGCAACACTTCCTTCCACAGATCTCGCTACACCTCCTTCATAAATTCTCACCACTGCAGCGCTGCCGAATATGGCGCTGAGAAACGTGTCGCCGTTCGAGATGAAGTACTCGGATATCTGAGGAAGATAAGAAAGGTAAGGTTCTTATGTATTATTATTATGTTCCTTTCTCGTGTGTGATGTATCAATATTATGCACAGACTAAGGGAACAATAGCTGATATGTAAAGCTAAATGTGAATCTACATAACGTCAAGTCAAAACAAGACACACTACACAGCTTTGTTGGGAAACTTAAATCCTTAAACGAATCGTGTCAAATTTCTTGTTGTACATGTGCTGCTGACAAATAGTATTATGCTGTACTATAGCTTTACATTTAATGATTCTGAAATCGAAAAGCCCTGTAAAATCTGCAAAATTAATACAAATATAGAAAGGTCATAAAGTAACATCTAATCAAAACGTAACTGGCTAAATACATGAGAGTACAAAACAGTATCAAAAATTACTCGATCAGTCAACTAGTTAACCTGCTACATGCGCTGATATACAAACATAATCAGCGTAATAGTCGTCCCTTACCTTGTCTGTTAGCATCTTTGCAATGCTTCGGAACTGTCTGCTCGAGTTGACTTTGTATTCGGAATCCCATTCCAGAGCACCAAGGGTGAGGTCCAATCCAATTATAGCTGGGACTGTAAAATCATTTGCATACATTTAAAATAATTACTTACTTGGCGCGTTTTACAGTGGTAAAAACAAAAAAAGAGTTTGCAAAATATTTTATAGAATTCGCTTAGATAAAACGTCAAGATATTCCAATATGGTGATGATAGTGCAACATATTTTCACGTTTGAAGAAAGTTAACAGAGAAACATAGATTTTCGGAATATTTGCTTCGTAATATTACGTTTATACTTTCTTCGAATCGAAATATAGGACTGAAAGATGTAAAATGACCAAAGAGTCTGTCAGAAATGCATGTCTAATCTAGTGCTACACTATACTACAATCATGAGTAACAACAATTTACATTCTTCACAAGCCGTCCCGTTCCAAACGTATCCAGGGTTGCACACACAGCGAGGAGCCTCCTCAGACGTTAGGCAGTATGCATTACTCCCGCAAATCGGACAGCGATCTTCAGGAAAACATAGATATGCACAATGAATACAAACCTTTCAATAATGTTGTTGTGACTAATGTTACGAGCTGGTTAAAAAACTCAACATTAGAACACTAATACAACACAATATATCAAACAGTCAATATGCATCCACATAACTGAATTCTGAGGCGTAGTGCTTTGTTTAGTTAAGAAGGTAAGATCAAACTTAACCAGAGGGTACTAAGGTAGTAAAAACGATTTACCTTCCACATCGGTTGACGTGGCAGTAATTTCTGTAATTGCTGTGGACTGCAATGATGAGGTAACCTGTAAGGAAAAGGTCGACGAACTTATGAGAGCACACACACACACACACATACACACACACACACACACACACACACACACACACACAAACGCATACACACACATATAAACACATCCCCGCACATCTATATATACACACACGCAGATTCCCAATATTACCAGGAACTATCAACATGTGGATTATATAGCAGCAAGAACAAAAAGGCTGACATAAAGGTGAGTATTGCAAATTCAAATTACCTTAGTTGGTAGGGTTGTTCCTCTTTGGCTTGTGGTTTCCGGTGTGCTTTGGTCTGCACCTGTAGCTGATGCAAGTGTCGAAAAAGTCATTGAAGTTATTGCGCTGCTAGTCGTCGACCTAATTTCTGATGTTTTCGTGACAAACGAAGAGGTAGAAGTCATGGATCCATACGTTGTCGGCGTCAACGTAGCAGTTTCTGTGCTTAGTCTCTCTGTCCGGAAAGTAGTGCTCATGTCAGAAGTATCACCATGAGGTGTGGTCATTGTAGTGGTTGTAATCGTTGCGAACGATTGTGTAGTGAGGTCTGTGGTTGACTGTGGGAGACTTGTTTTTTGTATCAGTGTGGATGTCATGTCTGTGCTTGACGCAGACAGCGTCGTATCTCTCATGTGTGTAGTTTGATCCGTCTCTGTGCTGCTTTGCTCTTTTGTGGGTGAATCAGTTGTTGCGTATGAAGACGTGGTGGAGCTTGGTTCAAGGGTGGTGCCAGCTGAAGAATATTCTGTGGACTGTCCAGTTGAATACACTTCAGAAGTACTGAGAAGAGTACTTCGAGCAGGTTCTGTCGAAGATGCTGCGGAAGACAAGCCAATTTTGATTGTCTGCTCTGTAGTTGTACTAGCCACTGTGGTCTCAAGCAGAGTTGATGTAGCAGTGCTTCGCTCAGTGGTTGCAGGCACTGTGCGGAAGGTGGTTCTTTGCGTGGTGCTACTTTGGTCTGCCGATGTAGATTCGGCAAGCGTTGTCGTTGGCACTGACGTTCCTTGGCTGCTTGTGGTCGTTTTCATGCCGTATGTTGTGTCCGTGGACGGATACCACGTGGTCTGCGATAGGGTGGTATGACCTTCCGACGTGCCAAGGATTGTGCTTGTGGCACTTGGTGTTGTAGACGTGGCTACAGACGATTCAAACGTACTAGGCCTCTCCGTTGTTGTACTTGCCACGGTGGTCTCTGGCAAGGTTGAGGTCAAAGTGCTTTGCTCTGTTGTTACCGCCAGAGTAGGAACTGTCGTTCTTTGCGCGGTCGTGCTTTCGTCCACCGGTGTCGATTCAGAAAGCGTTGTCGTGGCAAAAGACGATTTAAATGTGCTAGCCCTCTCCGTTGTTGTACTAGCCACTGTGGTCTCTGCCAAGGTTGAGGTCAATGTGCTTTGTTCTGTCGTTACCGACAGTGTAGAGACTGTGGTTCTTTGTGCCGTCGTACCTTTGTCCACCGGTGTAGATTCTGAAAACGTTGTCGAATGGACTGACGTTCTTGATCTGCTAGTGGTGGAGCTTGGTTCAAGGGTGGTGCCTGCTGAAGAATATTCTGTGGACTGTCCAGTTGAATACCCTTCAGAAGTGCTGAGAAGAGTACTTCGAGCAGGTTCTGTCGAAGATGCTGCGGAAGACAAGCCAATTGTGCTTGTCTGCTCTGTAGTTGTACTAGCCACTGTGGTCTCAAGCAGAGTTGATGTAGCAGTGCTTCGCTCAGTGGTTGCAGGCACTGTACGAAATGTTGTTCTTTGGGTGCTACTTTGGTCTGCCGATGTAGATTCGGCAAGCGTTGTCGTTGGCACTGACGTTCCTTGGCTGCTTGTGGTCGTTTTCATGCCATATGTTGTGTCCGTGGACGGATACCACGTGGTCTGCGATATGGTGGTATGACCTTCCGACGTACCAAGGATTGTGGTTGTGGCACTTGGTGTTGTAAACGTGGCTACAGACGATTCAAACGTACTAGGCCTCTCCGTTATTGTACTTGCCACGGTGGTCTGTGGCAAGGTTGAGGTCAAAGTGCTTTGCTCTGTTGTTACCGCCAGAGTAGGAACTGTCGTTCTTTGCGCGGTCGTGCTTTCGTCCACCGGTGTCGATTCAGAAAGCGTCGTCGTGGCAAAAGACGATTTAAATGTGCTAGCC
>NC_049988.1:17757650-17764403 GCF_000003815.2 Branchiostoma floridae
GTCCACCGCTGTAGATTCTGAAAACGTTGTCGACTGGACTGACGTTCTTGATCTGCTAGTGGTGGAGCTTGGTTCAAGTGGCGTCCACGACTCCAGAGCATTCTGTGGACTGTCCAGTTGAATACCCCTCAGAAGTACTGAGAAGAGTACTTCGAGCAGGTTCTGTCGAAGATGCTGCGGAAGACAAGCCAATTGTGCTTGTCTGCTCTGTAGTTGTACTAGCCACTGTGGTCTCAAGCAGAGTTGATGTAGCAGTGCTTCGCTCAGTGGTTGCAGGCACTGTGCGGAAGGTGGTTCTTTGCGTGGTGCTACTTTGGTCTGCCGATGTAGATTCGGCAAGCGTTGTCGTTGGCACTGACGTTCCTTGGCTGCTTGTGGTCGTTTTCATGCCATATGTTGTGGTTGTGGACGGATACCACGTGGTCTGCAATAGGGTGGTATGACCTTCCGACGTGCCAATGATAGTGGCTGTGGCACTTGGTGTTGTAGACGTGGCTACAGACGATTCAAACGTACTAGGCCTCTCCGTTGTTGTACTTGCCACGGTGGTCTCTGGCAAGGTTGAGGTCAAAGTGCTTTGCTCTGTTGTTACCGCCAGAGTAGGAACTGTCGTTCTTTGCGCGGTCGTGCTTTCGTCCACCGGTGTCGATTCAGAAAGCGTTGTCGTGGCAAAAGACGATTTAAATGTGCTAGCCCTCTCCGTTGTTGTACTAGCCACTGTGGTCTCTGCCAAGGTTGAGGTCAATGTGCTTTGTTCTGTCGTTACCGACAGTGTAGAGACTGTGGTTCTTTGTGCCGTCGTACCTTTGTCCACCGGTGTAGATTCTGAAAACGTTGTCGAATGGACTGACGTTCTTGATCTGCTAGTGGTGGAGCTTGGTTCAAAGGGTGGTGCCTGCTGAAGAATATTCTGTGGACTGTCCAGTTGAATACACTTCAGAAGTACTGAGAAGAGTACTTCGAGCAGGTTCTGTCGAAGATGCTGCGGAAGACAAGCCAATTTTGATTGTCTGCTCTGTAGTTGTACTAGCCACTGTGGTCTCAAGCAGAGTTGATGTAGCAGTGCTTCGCTCAGTGGTTGCAGGCACTGTGCGGAAGGTGGTTCTTTGCGTGGTGCTACTTTGGTCTGCCGATGTAGATTCGGCAAGCGTTGTCGTTGGCACTGACGTTCCTTGGCTGCTTGTGGTCGTTTTCATGCCGTATGTTGTGTCCGTGGATGGATACCACGTGGTCTGCGATAGGGTGGTATGACCTTCCGACGTGCCAAGGATAGTGGCTGTGGCACTTGGTGTTGTAGACGTGGCTACAGACGATTCAAACGTACTAGGCCTCTCCGTTGTTGTACTTGCCACGGTGGTCTCTGGCAAGGTTGAGGTCAAAGTGCTTTGCTCTGTTGTTACCGCCAGAGTAGGAACTGTCGTTCTTTGCGCGGTCGTGCTTTCGTCCACCGGTGTCGATTCAGAAAGCGTTGTCGTGGCAAAAGACGATTTAAATGTGCTAGCCCTCTCCGTTGTTGTACTAGCCACTGTGGTCTCTGCCAAGGTTGAGGTCAAGGTGCTTTGTTCTGTCGTTACCGGCAGTGTAGGGACTGTGGTTCTTTGTGCCGTCGTACCTTGGTCCACCGGTGTAGATTCTGAAAACGTTGTCGAATGGACTGACGTTCTTGATCTGCTAGTGGTGGAGCTTGGTTCAAGGGTGGTGCCTGCTGAAGAATATTCTGTGAACTGTCCAGTTGAATACCCCTCAGAAGTACTGAGAAGAGTACTTCGAGCAGGTTCTGTCGAAGATGCTGCGGAAGACAAGCCAATTGTGCTTGTCTGCTCTGTAGTTGTACTAGCCACTGTGGTCTCAAGCAGAGTTGATGTAGCAGTGCTTCGCTCAGTGGTTGCAGGCACTGTACGAAATGTGGTTCTTTGCGTGGTGCTACTTTGGTCTGCCGATGTAGATTCGGCAAGCGTTGTCGTTGGCACTGACGTTCCTTGGCTGCTTGTGGTCGTTTTCATGCCGTATGTTGTGTCCGTGGACGGATACCACATGGTCTGCGATAGTGTGGTATGACCTTCCGACGTGCCAAGGATTGTGGTTGTGGCACTTGGTGTTGTAGACGTGCCTACAGACGATTCAAACGTACTAGGCCTCTCCGTTGTTGTACTAGCCACTGTGGTCTCTGCCAAGGTTGAGGTCAAGATGCTTTGTTCTGTCGTTACCGGCAGTGTAGGGACTGTGGTTCTTTGTGCCGTCGTACCTTGGTCCACCGGTGTAGATTCTGAAAACGTTGTCGAATGGACTGACGTTCTTGATCTGCTAGTGGTGGAGCTTGGTTCAAGGGTGGTGCCTGCTGAAGAATATTCTGTGGACTGTCCAGTTGAATACCCCTCAGAAGTACTGAGAAGAGTACTTCGAGCAGGTTCTGTCGAAGATGCTGCGGAAGACAAGCCAATTGTGCTTGTCTGCTCTGTAGTTGTACTAGCCACTGTGGTCTCAAGCAGAGTTGATGTAGCAGTGCTTCGCTCAGTGGTTGCAGGCACTGTACGAAATGTTGTTCTTTGCGTGGTGCTACTTTGGTCTGCCGATGTAGATTCGGCAAGCGTTGTCGTTGGCACTGACGTTCCTTGGCTGCTTGTGGTCGTTTTCATGCCGTATGTTGTGTCCGTGGATGGATACCACGTGGTCTGCGATAGGGTGGTATGACCTTCCGACGTGCCAAGGATAGTGGCTGTGGCACTTGGTGTTGTAGACGTGGCTACAGCCGATTCAAACGTACTAGGCCTCTCCGTTGTTGTACTTGCCACGGTGGTCTCTGGCAAGGTTGAGGTCAAAGTGCTTTGCTCTGTTGTTACCGCCAGAGTAGGAACTGTCGTTCTTTGCGCGGTCGTGCTTTCGTCCACCGGTGTCGATTCAGAAAGCGTTGTCGTGGCAAAAGACGATTTAAATGTGCTAGCCCTCTCCGTTGTTGTACTAGCCACTGTGGTCTCTGCCAAGGTTGAGGTCAAGGTGCTTTGTTCTGTCGTTACCGGCAGTGTAGGGACTGTGGTTCTTTGTGCCGTCGTACCTTGGTCCACCGGTGTAGATTCTGAAAACGTTGTCGAATGGACTGACGTTCTTGATCTGCTAGTGGTGGAGCTTGGTTCAAGGGTGGTGCCTGCTGAAGAATATTCTGTGGACTGTCCAGTTGAATACCCCTCAGAAGTACTGAGAAGAGTACTTCGAGCAGGTTCTGTCGAAGATGCTGCGGAAGACAAGCCAATTGTGCTTGTCTGCTCTGTAGTTGTACTAGCCACTGTGGTCTCAAGCAGAGTTGATGTAGCAGTGCTTCGCTCAGTGGTTGCAGGCACTGTGCGGAAGGTGGTTCTTTCCGTGGTGCTACTTTGGTCTGCCGATGTAGATTCGGCAAGCGTTGTCGTTGGCACTGACGTCCCTTGGCTGCTTGTGGTCGTTTTGATGCCGTATGTTGTGTCCGTGGATGGATACCACGTGGTCTGCGATAGGGTGGTATGACCTTCCGACGTGCCAATGATAGTGGTTGTGGCACTTGGTATGGTAGACGTGGCTACAGACGATTCAAACGTACTAGGCCTCTCCGTTGTTGTACTTGCCACGGTGGTCTCTGGCAAGGTTGATGTCAAAGTGCTTTGCTCTGTTGTTACCGCCAGAGTAGGAACTGTCGTTCTTTGCGCGGTCGTGCTTTCGTCCAGCGGTGTCGATTCAGAAAGCGTTGTCGTGGCAAAAGACGATTTAAATGTGCTAGCCCTCTCCGTTGTTGTACTAGCCACTGTGGTCTCTGCCAAGGTTGAGGTCAAGGTGCTTTGTTCTGTCGTTACCGGCAGTGTAGGGACTGTGGTTCTTTGTGCCGTCGTACCTTGGTCCACCGGTGTAGATTCTGAAAACGTTGTCGAATGGACTGACGTTCTTGATCTGCTAGTGGTGGAGCTTGGTTCAAGGGTGGTGCCTGCTGAAGAATATTCTGTGGACTGTCCAGTTGAATACCCTTCAGAAGTACTGAGAAGAGTACTTCGAGCAGGTTCTGTCGAAGATGCTGCGGAAGACAAGCCAATTGTGCTTGTCTGCTCTGTAGTTGTACTAGCCACTGTGGTCTCAAGCAGAGTTGATGTAGCAGTGCTTCGCTCAGTGGTTGCAGGCACTGTACGAAATGTTGTTCTTTGCGTGGTGCTACTTTGGTCTGCCGATGTAGATTCGGCAAGCGTTGTCGTTGGCACTGACGTTCCTTGGCTGCTTGTGGTCGTTTTCATGCCGTATGTTGTGTCCGTGGACGGACTCCACGTGGTCTGCGATAGGGTGGTATGACCTTCCGACGTGCCAAGGATTGTGGTTGTGGCACTTGGTGTTGTAGACGTGGCTACAGACGATTCAAACGTACTAGGCCTCTCCGTTGTTGTACTTGCCACGGTGGTCTCTGGCAAGGTTGAGGTCAAAGTGCTTTGCTCTGTTGTTACCGCCAGAGTAGGAACTGTCGTTCTTTGCGCGATCGTGCTTTCGTCCACAGGTGTCGACTCAGAAAGCGTTGTCGTGGCAAAAGACGATTTAAATGTGCTAGCCCTCTCCGTTGTTGTACTAGCCACTGTGGTCTCTGCCAAGGTTGAGGTCAAGGTGCTTTGTTCTGTCGTTACCGGCAGTGTAGGGACTGTGGTTCTTTGTGCCGTCGTACCTTGGTCCACCGCTGTAGATTCTGAAAACGTTGTCGACTGGACTGACGTTCTTGATCTGCTAGTGGTGGAGCTTGGTTCAAGGGTGGTGCCTGCTGAAGAATATTCTGTGGACTGTCCAGTTGAATACCCTTCAGAAGTACTGAGAAGAGTACTTCGAGCAGGTTCTGTCGAAGATGCTGCGGAAGACAAGCCAATTGTGCTTGTCTGCTCTGTAGTTGTACTAGCCACTGTGGTCTCAAGCAGAGTTGATGTAGCAGTGCTTCGCTCAGTGGTTGCAGGCACTGTACGAAATGTTGTTCTTTGGGTGCTACTTTGGTCTGCCGATGTAGATTCGGCAAGCGTTGTCGTTGGCACTGACGTTCCTTGGCTGCTTGTGGTCGTTTTCATGCCGTATGTTGTGTCCGTGGACGGATACCACGTGGTCTGCGATAGGGTGGTATGACCTTCCGACGTGCCAAGGATTGTGGTTGTGACAACTGGGTGTTTTAGAACGTGGAAAAAACTTCAAGCGTACTAGGCCTCTCCGTTGTTGTACTTGCCACGGTGGTCTCTGGCAAGGTTGAGGTCAAAGTGCTTTGCTCTGTTGTTACCGCCAGAGTAGGAACTGTCGTTCTTTGCGCGGTCGTGCTTTCGTCCACCGGTGTCGATTCAGAAAGCGTTGTCGTGGCAAAAGACGATTTAAATGTGCTAGCCCTCTCCGTTGTTGTACTAGCCACTGTGGTCTCTGCCAAGGTTGAGGTCAAGGTGCTTTGTTCTGTCGTTACCGGCAGTGTAGGGACTGTGGTTCTTTGTGCCGTCGTACCTTGGTCCACCGCTGTAGATTGTGAAAACGTTGTCGAATGGACTGACGTTCTTGATCTGCTAGTGGTGGAGCTTGGTTCAAGGGTGGTGCCTGCTGAAGAATATTCTGTGGACTGTCCAGTTGAATACCCTTCAGAAGTACTGAGAAGAGTACTTCGAGCAGGTTCTGTCGAAGATGCTGCGGAAGACAAGCCAATTGTGCTTGTCTGCTCTGTAGTTGTACTAGCCACTGTGGTCTCAAGCAGAGCTGATGTAGCAGTGCTTCGCTCAGTGGTTGCAGGCACTGTACGAAATGTGGTTCTTTGCGTGGTGCTACTTTGGTCTGCCGATGTAGATTCGGCAAGCGTTGTCGTTGGCACTGACGTTCCTTGGCTGCTTGTGGTCGTTTTCATGCCGTATGTTGTGTCCGTGGACGGATACCACGTGCTCTGCGATAGGGTGGTATGACCTTACGACGTGCCAAGGATTGTGCTTGTGGCCCTTGGTGCTGTAGACGTGGCTACAGACGATTCAAACGTACTAGGCCTCTCCGTTGTTGTACTTGCCACGGTGGTCTCTGGCAAGGTTGAGGTCTAACACGGTGTGTGTTCCCTATCGCCCCGATCAGGAACTGTCGTTCTTTGCGCGGTCGTGCTTTCGTCCACCGGTGTCGATTCAGAAAGCGTTGTCGTGGCAAAAGACGATTTAAATGTGCTAGCCCTCTCCGTTGTTGTACTAGCCACTGTGGTCTCTGCCAAGGTTGAGGTCAAGGTGCTTTGTTCTGTCGTTACCGACAGTGTAGGGACTGTGGTTCTTTGTGCCGTCGTACCTTGGTCCACCGCTGTAGATTCTGAAAACGTTGTCGACTGGACTGACGTTCTTGATCTGCTAGTGGTGGAGCTTGGTTCAAGGGTGGTGCCTGCTGAAGAATATTCTGTGGACTGTCCAGTTGAATACCCTTCAGAAGTACTGAGAAGAGTACTTCGAGCAGGTTCTGTCGAAGATGCTGCGGAAGACAAGCCAATTGTGCTTGTCTGCTCTGTAGTTGTACTAGCCACTGTGGTCTCAAGCAGAGTTGATGTAGCAGTGCTTCGCTCAGTGGTTGCAGGCACTGTACGAAATGTTGTTCTTTGGGTGCTACTTTGGTCTGCCGATGTAGATTCTGCAAGCGTTGTCGTTGGCACTGACGTTCCTTGGCTGCTTGTGGTCGTTTTGATGCCGTATGTTGTGGCCGTGGACGGATACCACGTGGTCTGCGATAGGGTGGTATGACCTTCCGACGTGCCAAGGATTGTGGTTGTGGCAC
>NC_049988.1:17764569-17769706 GCF_000003815.2 Branchiostoma floridae
TGTCGATTCAGAAAGCGTCGTCGTGCAAACAGACGATTTAAATGTGCTAGCCCTCTCCGTTGTTGTACTAGCCACTGTGGTCTCTGCCAAGGTTGAGGTCAAGGTGCTTTGTTCTGTCGTTACCGGCAGTGTAGGGACTGTGGTTCTTTGTGCCGTCGTACCTTGGTCCACCGCTGTAGATTGTGAAAACGTTGTCGAATGGACTGACGTTCTTGATCTGCTAGTGGTGGAGCTTGGTTCAAGGGTGGTGCCTGCTGAAGAATATTCTGTGGACTGTCCAGTTGAATACCCTTCAGAAGTACTGAGAAGAGTACTTCGAGCACGTTCTGTCGAAGATGCTGCGGAAGACAAGCCAATTGTGCTTGTCTGCTCTGTAGTTGTACTAGCCACTGTGGTCTCAAGCAGAGCTGATGTAGCAGTGCTTCGCTCAGTGGTTGCAGGCACTGTACGAAATGTGGTTCTTTGCGTGGTGCTACTTTGGTCTGCCGATGTAGATTCGGCAAGCGTTGTCGTTGGCACTGACGTTCCTTGGCTGCTTGTGGTCGTTTTCATGCCGTATGTTGTGTCCGTGGACGGATACCACGTGGTCTGCGATATGGTGGTATGACCTTCCGACGTGCCATGGATTGTGCTTGTGGCCCTTGGTGTTGTAGACGTGGCTACAGACGATTCAAACGTACTAGGCCTCTCCGTTGTTGTACTTGCCACGGTGGTCTCTGGCAAGGTTGAGGTCAAAGTGCTTTGCTCTGTTGTTACCGCCAGAGTAGGAACTGTCGTTCTTTGCGCGGTCGTGCTTTCGTCCACCGGTGTCGATTCAGAAAGCGTTGTCGTGGCAAAAGACGATTTAAATGTGCTAGCCCTCTCCGTTGTTGTACTAGCCACTGTGGTCTCTGCCAATGTTGAGGTCAAGGTGCTTTGTTCTGTCGTTACCGACAGTGTAGGGACTGTGGTTCTTTGTGCCGTCGTACCTTGGTCCACCGCTGTAGATTCTGAAAACGTTGTCGAATGGACTGACGTTCTTGATCTGCTAGTGGTGGAGCTTGGTTCAAGGGTGGTGCCTGCTGAAGAATATTCTGTGGACTGTCCAGTTGAATACCCTTCAGAAGTACTGAGAAGAGTACTTCGAGCAGGTTCTGTCGAAGATGCTGCGGAAGACAAGCCAATTGTGCTTGTCTGCTCTGTAGTTGTACTAGCCACTGTGGTCTCAAGCAGAGTTGATGTAGCAGTGCTTCGCTCAGTGGTTGCAGGCACTGTACGAAATGTGGTTCTTTGCGTGGTGCTACTTTGGTCTGCCGATGTAGATTCGGCAAGCGTTGTCGTTGGCACTGACGTTCCTTGGCTGCTTGTGGTCGTTTTCATGCCGTATGTTGTGTCCGTGGACGGATACCACGTGGTCTGCGATAGGGTGGTATGACCTTCCGACGTGCCAATGATAGTCGCTGTGGCACTTGGTGTTGTAGACGTGGCTACAGACGATTCAAACGTACTAGGCCTCTCCGTTGTTGTACTTGCCACGGTGGTCTCTGGCAAGGTTGAGGTCAAAGTGCTTTGCTCTGTTGTTACCGCCAGAGTAGGAACTGTCGTTCTTTGCGCGGTCGTGCTTTCGTCCACCGGTGTCGATTCAGAAAGCGTTGTCGTGGCAAAAGACGATTTAAATGTGCTAGCCCTCTCCGTTGTTGTACTAGCCACTGTGGTCTCTGCCAAGGTTGAGGTCAATGTGCTTTGTTCTGTCGTTACCGACAGTGTAGAGACTGTGGTTCTTTGTGCCGTCGTACCTTTGTCCACCGGTGTAGATTCTGAAAACGTTGTCGAATGGACTGACGTTCTTGATCTGCTAGTGGTGGAGCTTGGTTCAAGGGTGGTGCCTGCTGAAGAATATTCTGTGGACTGTCCAGTTGAATACCCTTCAGAAGTACTGAGAAGAGTACTTCGAGCAGGTTCTGTCGAAGATGCTGCGGAAGACAAGCCAATTGTGCTTGTCTGCTCTGTAGTTGTACTAGCCACTGTGGTCTCAAGCAGAGTTGATGTAGCAGTGCTTCGCTCAGTGGTTGCAGGCACTGTACGAAATGTGGTTCTTTGCGTGGTGCTACTTTGGTCTGCCGATGTAGATTCGGCAAGCGTTGTCGTTGGCACTGACGTTCCTTGGCTGCTTGTGGTTGTTTTCATGCCGTATGTTGTGTCCGTGGACGGATACCACGTGGTCTGCGATAGGGTGGTATGACCTTCCGACGTGCCAAGGATTGTGGTTGTGGCACTTGGTGTTGTAGACGTGGCTACAGACGATTCAAACGTACTAGGCCTCTCCGTTGTTGTACTTGCCACGGTGGTCTCTGGCAAGGTTGAGGTCAAAGTGCTTTGCTCTGTTGTTACCGCCAGAGTAGGAACTGTCGTTCTTTGCGCGGTCGTGCTTTCGTCCAGCGGTGTCGATTCAGAAAGCGTTGTCGTGGCAAAAGACGATTTAAATGTGCTAGCCCTCTCCGTTGTTGTACTAGCCACTGTGGTCTCTGCCAAGGTTGAGGTCAAGGTGCTTTGTTCTGTCGTTACCGGCAGTGTAGGGACTGTGGTTCTTTGTGCCGTCGTACCTTGGTCCACCGGTGTAGATTCTGAAAACGTTGTCGAATGGACTGACGTTCTTGATCTGCTAGTGGTGGAGCTTGGTTCAAGGGTGGTGCCTGCTGAAGAATATTCTGTGGACTGTCCAGTTGAATACCCTTCAGAAGTACTGAGAAGAGTACTTCGAGCAGGTTCTGTCGAAGATGCTGCGGGAAAACAAGCAATTGTGCTTGTCTGCTCTGTAGTTGTACTAGCCAATGTGGTCTCAAGCAGAGTTGATGTAGCAGTGCTTCGCTCAGTGGTTGCAGGCACTGTACGAAATGTTGTTCTTTGGGTGCTACTTTGGTCTGCCGATGTAGATTCGGCAAGCGTTGTCGTTGGCACTGACGTTCCTTGGCTGCTTGTGGTCGTTTTGATGCCGTATGTTGTGGCCGTGGACGGATACCACGTGGTCTGCGATAGGGTGGTATGACCTTCCGACGTGCCAAGGATTGTGGTTGTGGCACTTGGTGTTGTAGACGTGGCTACAGACGAGTAACAAGGGGTCTGTCGGTCCGTTGTTGTACTTGCCACGGTGGTCTCTGGCAAGGTTGAGGTCAAAGTGCTTTGCTCTGTTGTTACCGCCAGAGTAGGAACTGTCGTTCTTTGCGCGGTCGTGCTTTCATCCAGCGGTGTCGATTCAGAAAGCGTTGTCGTGGCAAAAGACGATTTAAATGTGCTAGCCCTCTCCGTTGTTGTACTAGCCACTGTGGTCTCTGCCAAGGTTGAGGTCAAGGTGCTTTGTTCTGTCGTTACCGGCAGTGTAGGGACTGTGGTTCTTTGTGCCGTCGTACCTTGGTCCACTGGTGTAGATTCTGAAAACGTTGTCGAATGGACTGACGTTCTTGATCTGCTAGTGGTGGAGCTTGGTTCAAGGGTGGTGCCTGCTGAAGAATATTCTGTGGACTGTCCAGTTGAATACCCATCAGAAGTACTGAGAAGAGTACTTCGAGCAGGTTCTGTCGAAGATGCTGCGGAAGACAAGCCAATTGTGCTTGTCTGCTCTGTAGTTGTACTAGCCACTGTGGTCTCAAGCAGAGTTGATGTAGCAGTGCTTCGCTCAGTGGTTGCAGGCACTGTACGAAATGTTGTTCTTTGCGTGGTGCTACTTTGGTCTGCCGATGTAGATTCGGCAAACGTTGTCGTTGGCACTGACGTTCCTTGGCTGCTTGTGGTCGTTGTCATGCCATATGTTGTGGTTGTGGACGGATACCACGTGGTCTGCGATAGGGTGGTATGACCTTCCGATATGATTGTCCAGCTGCTTCCTTCTGTTGTGGCGATAGAGGTATGTCCTGTAGACTGTTCGGTACTTGGATTCATTGTAGCAATCGTAGTTCTTTGACCGGTTGTACTTTGGTCTGACTGCGTCGATTCTATATATGTTGTGGCCGGAATTGTCGTTCTCGAAGTGCTGCTTCCTTCTGTCGTGGCGATAGAGGGATGTCCTGTAGACTGTTGGGCAGTTGATTCATGTTCTGAAGTTTGCTCTGTGCTTGGATTCACTGTAGGAAGTGTCGTTGTTTGGCCGATCATGGTTTGGTCTAGCAGTGTCGATTCCATGAATGTCGTGGTCGGAATAGTAGTTTTCGAAGTGCTGCTCGGTGAGCTGCTTTCTTCTGTCGTGAGAATTGTTGTGGTTGGCACAGTCTCTTTAACAGTAGTCAATAAAGTGCTCGGCTCTGTACTAGGATTCATTGTAGCAATCGTGGTTCTTTGGCCGGTCGTACTTTGGTATGACGGTGTCGATTCCATAAATGTTGTGGTCGGAATTGTAGTTCTCGAAGTGCTGATTGTCGTAGGAGGCACTGTTGTCTCTTCATCAGTAGTCTGCTCTGTGCTTGGTTTCACTGTAGGAACTGTAGTTCTTTGGCCGTTCGTACTTTGATCTGGTAGTGTCGATTCCATAAATGTTGTGGTCGGAATTGAAGTTGCCACAGAAGATGTCAGTAGTTCCTCATCCGTGGTCGGTTCAGTGATTGCGATTAATGTTGTCTCTGCCAAGGTTGAGGTCAAGGTGCTTTGTTCTGTCGTTACCGGCAGTGTAGGGACTGTTGTTTTTTGCGCGGTCTTGCTTAGGTTTTCCGTTGTCGATGCGAAAAACGTTGTCTCTGTGCTGGTTTGTTTATGTGTGGGTAAATCGCTTGTTGGTAAAAATGTACGAACCGTTGACCCTCCCAATGGAGTCTTTGGCTCTTTAGTTGATTGTTCGGCTAGCGTACTTACTGCGTGGCTTGTAAATAATAGTGTTGGAATGGCTGTTGAGGGAGATATGTCAGTTGAGGATGGAATGCTTGTCGGAGTGGATGAAGTAGACTGTTCTGTAGTTGCAGCAATTGTAGGCAAAGTGATAATGGTTGGGAGCGGTTTCGTGGTGTGGACAGTAGTAGTGTGACTTGTTTTTTCCATAAGGGTTGATGCCATGTTTGTTGTCATTGTAGACAGAAATTTACCTCTTGTAGAAGAAGTGGGAACTGAATCTGTTGATGTTTGTTCTTGTGTGGGTAAATCAGTTGTGGGTATATATGTACTTGTCGCTAAGGAT
>NC_049988.1:17779142-17789335 GCF_000003815.2 Branchiostoma floridae
TGAGGTCAATGTGCTTTGTTCTGTCGTTACCGGCAGTGTAGGAACTGTGGTTCTTTGTGCCGTCGTACCTTGGTCCACCTGTGTAGATTCAGAAAACGTTGTCGAATGGACTGACGTTCTTGATCTGCTGCTGGTGGAGCTTGGTTCAAGGGTGGTGCTTGCTGAAGAATATTCTGTGGACTGTCCGGTTGAATACCCTTCAGAAGTGCTGACAAGTGTACTTCGAGCAGGTTCTGTCGAAGATGCTGCGGAAGACAATCCAATTGTGCTTGTCTGCTCTGGAGATGTAGTAGCCACAGTGGTCTCAAGCAGAGTTGATGTAGCAGTGCTTCGCTCAGTGGTTGCCGGCACTGTACGAAAAGTTGTTCTTTGCGTTGTGCTACTTTGATCTGCCGATGTAGATTCGACAAGCGTTGTCGTTGGCTCTGAAGTTCCTTGGCTGCTAGTGGTCGTTTGGATGCCGTATGTTGTGGCCGTGGAAGGATACCACGTGGTCTCTGATACGGTAGTATGACCTTCCGACGTGCCAAGGATTGTGCTTGTGGCACTTGGTGTTGTAGACGTGGCTAGAGATGATTCAAACGTAGTAGGCCTCTCCGTTGTTGTACTTGCCACGGTGGTCTCAGCCAATGTGGAGATCAGAGTGCTTTGCTCTGTTGTTACCGACAGAGTAGGAACTGTGGTTCTTTTCGCAGTGGTGCTTTTGTCCACCGGTGTGGATTCATAGAGCGTTGTCGGGGCAAAGGATGATTTAAATGTGCTAGCCCTCTCCGTTGTTGTACTAGCCACTGTGGTCTCTGCCAAGGTTGAGGTCAATGTGCTTTGTTCTGTCGTTACCGGCAGTGTAGGAACTGTAGTTATTTGTGTCGTCGTACTCTGGCCCACCTGTGTAGATTCAGAAAACGTTGTCGAATGGACTGACGTTCTTGATCTGCTGCTGGTGGAGCTTGGTTCAAGGGTGGTGCTTGCTGAAGAATATTCTGTGGACTGTCCAGTTGAATACCCTTCAGAAGTGCTGACAAGTGTACTTCGAGCAGGTTCTGTCGAAGATGCTGCGGAAGACAATCCAATTGTGCTTGTCTGCTCTGTAGTTGTACTAGCCACAGTGGTCTCAAGCAGAGTTGATGTAGCAGTGCTTCGCTCAGTGGTTGCCGGCACTGTACGAAAAGTTGTTCTTTGCGTTGTGCTACTTTGATCTGCCGATGTAGATTCGGCAAGCGTTGTCGTTGGCTCTGAAGTTCCTTGGCTGCTAGTGGTCGTTTGGATGCCGTATGTTGTGCCCGTGGAAGGATACCACGTGGTCTCTGATACGGTAGTATGACCTTCCGACGTGCCAAGGATTGTGCTTGTGGCACTTGGTGTTGTAGACGTGGCTAGAGATGATTCAAACGTAGTAGGCCTCTCCGTTGTTGTACTTGCCACGGTGGTCTCAGCCAATGTGGAGATCAGAGTGCTTTGCTCTGTTGTTACCGACAGAGTAGGAACTGTGGTTCTTTTCGCAGTGGTGCTTTTGTCCACCGGTGTGGATTCATAGAGCGTTGTCGGGGCAAAGGACGATTTAAATGTGCTAGCCCTCTCCGTTGTTGTACTAGCCACTGTGGTCTCTGCCAAGGTTGAGGTCAATGTGCTTTGTTCTGTCGTTACCGGCAGTGTAGGAACTGTAGTTATTTGTGTCGTCGTACTCTGGCCCACCTGTGTAGATTCAGAAAACGTTGTCGAATGGACTGACGTTCTTGATCTGCTGCTGGTGGAGCTTGGTTCAAGGGTGGTGCTTGCTGAAGAATATTCTGTGGACTGTCCAGTTGAATACCCTTCAGAAGTGCTGACAAGTGTACTTCGAGCAGGTTCTGTCGAAGATGCTGCGGAAGACAATCCAGGTGTGCTTGTCTGCTCTGTAGTTGTACTAGCCACAGTGGTCTCAAGCAGAGTTGATGTAGCAGTGCTTCGCTCAGTGGTTGCCGGCACTGTACGAAAAGTTGTTCTTTGCGTTGTGCTACTTTGATCTGCCGATGTAGATTCGGCAAGCGTTGTCGTTGGCTCTGAAGTTCCTTGGCTGCTAGAGGTCGTTTGGATGCCGTATGTTGTGCCCGTGGAAGGATACCACGTGGTCTCTGATACGGTAGTATGACCTTCCGACGTGCCAAGGATTGTGCTTGTGGCACTTGGTGTTGTAGACGTGGCTAGAGATGATTCAAACGTAGTAGGCCTCTCCGTTGTTGTACTTGCCACGGTGGTCTCAGCCAATGTGGAGATCAGAGTGCTTTGCTCTGTTGTTACCGACAGAGTAGGAACTGTGGTTCTTTTCGCAGTGGTGCTTTCGTCCACCGGTGTGGATTCATAGAGCGTTGTCGGGGCAAAGGACGATTTAAATGTGCTAGCCGTTGTTGTACTAGCCACTGTGGTCTCTGCCAAGGTTGAGGTCAATGTGCTTTGTTCTGTTGTTCTGTCGTTACCGGCAGTGTAGGAACTGTGGTTCTTTGTGCCGTCGTACCTTGGTCCACCTGTGTAGATTCAGAAAACGTTGTCGAATGGACTGACGTTCTTGATCTGCTGCTGGTGGAGCTTGGTTCAAGGGTGGTGCTTGCTGAAGAATATTCTGTGGACTGTCCAGTTGAATACCCTTCAGAAGTGCTGACAAGTGTACTTCGAGCAGGTTCTGTCGAAGATGCTGCGGAAGACAATCCAATTGTGCTTGTCTGCTCTGTAGTTGTACTAGCCACAGTGGTCTCAAGCAGAGTTGATGTAGCAGTGCTTCGCTCAGTGGTTGCCGGCACTGTACGAAAAGTTGTTCTTTGCGTTGTGCTACTTTGATCTGCCGATGTAGATTCGGCAAGCGTTGTCGTTGGCTCTGAAGTTCCTTGGCTGCTAGTGGTCGTTTGGATGCCGTATGTTGTGCCCGTGGAAGGATACCACGTGGTCTCTGATACGGTAGTATGACCTTCCGACGTGCCAAGGATTGTGCTTGTGGCACTTGGTGTTGTAGACGTGGCTAGAGATGATTCAAACGTAGTAGGCCTCTCCGTTGTTGTACTTGCCACGGTGGTCTCAGCCAATGTGGAGATCAGAGTGCTTTGCTCTGTTGTTACCGACAGAGTAGGAACTGTGGTTCTTTTCGCAGTGGTGCTTTTGTCCACCGGTGTGGATTCATAGAGCGTTGTCGGGGCAAAGGACGATTTAAATGTGCTAGCCCTCTCCGTTGTTGTACTAGCCACTGTGGTCTCTACCAAGGTTGAGGTCAATGTGCTATACTAGTATACGGCGTGACCTTAAAACAAAGTTCTTTGTGCCGTCGTACCTTGGTCCACCTGTGTAGATTCAGAAAACGTTGTCGAATGGACTGACGTTCTTGACCTGCTGCTGGTGGAGCTTGGTTCAAGGGTGGTGCTTGCTGAAGAATATTCAGTGGACTGTCCAGTTGAATACCCTTCAGAAGTGCTGACAAGTGTACTTCGAGCAGGTTCTGTCGAAGATGCTGCGGAAGACAAGCCAATTGTGCTTGTCTGCTCTGTAGTTGTACTAGCCACAGTGGTCTCAAGCAGAGTTGATGTAGCAGTGCTTCGCTCAGTGGTTGCCGGCACTGTACGAAAAGTTGTTCTTTGCGTTGTGCTACTTTGATCTGCCGATGTAGATTCGGCAAGCGTTGTCGTTGGCTCTGAAGTTCCTTGGCTGCTAGTGGTCGTTTGGATGCCGTATGTTGTGGCCGTGGAAGGATACCACGTGGTCTCTGATACGGTGGTATGACCTTCCGACGTGCCAAGGATTGTGCTTGTGGCACGTGGTGTTGTAGACGTGGCGAAAGATGGTTCAAACGTAGTAGGCCTCTCCGTTGTTGTACTTGCCACGGTGGTCTCAGCCAATGTGGAGATCAGAGTGCTTTGCTCTGTTGTTACCGACAGAGTAGGAACTGTGGTTCTTTTCGCAGTGGTGCTTTTGTCCACCGGTGTGGATTCATAGAGCGTTGTCGGGGCAAAGGACGATTTAAATGTGCTAGCCCTCTCCGTTGTTGTACTAGCCACTGTGGTCTCTGCCAAGGTTGAGGTCAATGTGCTTTGTTCTGTCGTTACCGGCAGTGTAGGAACTGTGGTTCTTTGTGCCGTCGTACCTTGGTCCACCTGTGTAGATTCAGAAAACGTTGTCGAATGGACTGACGTTCTTGACCTGCTGCTGGTGGAGCTTGGTTCAAGGGTGGTGCTTGCTGAAGAATATTCTGTGGACTGTCCAGTTGAATACCCTTCAGAAGTGCTGACAAGTGTACTTCGAGCAGGTTCTGTCGAAGATGCTGCGGAAGACAATCCAATTGTGCTTGTCTGCTCTGTAGTTGTACTAGCCACAGTGGTCTCAAGCAGAGTTGATGTAGCAGTGCTTCGCTCAGTGGTTGCCGGCACTGTACGAAAAGTTGTTCTTTGCGTTGTGCTACTTTGATCTGCCGATGTAGATTCGGCAAGCGTTGTCGTTGGCACTGAAGTTCCTTGGCTGCTAGTGGTCGTTTGGATGCCGTATGTTGTGGCCGTGGAAGGATACCACGTGGTCTCTGATACGGTAGTATGACCTTCCGACGTGCCAAGGATTGTGCTTGTGGCACTTGGTGTTGTAGACGTGGCTAGAGATGATTCAAACGTAGTAGGCCTCTCCGTTGTTGTACTTGCCACGGTGGTCTCAGCCAATGTGGAGATCAGAGTGCTTTGCTCTGTTGTTACCGACAGAGTAGGAACTGTGGTTCTTTTCGCAGTGGTGCTTTTGTCCACCGGTGTGGATCATAAAGCGTTGTCGGGGCAAAGGATGATTCACATGTGCTAGCCCTCTCCGTTGTTGTACTAGCCACTGTGGTCTCTGCCAAGGTTGAGGTCCATGTGCTTTGTTCAGTCGTTACCGGCAGTGTAGGAACTGTAATCATCTGTGTCGTCGTACTCTGGCCCACCTGTGTAGATTCAGAAAACGTTGTCGAATGGACTGACGTTCTTGATCTGCTGCTGGTGGAGCTTGGTTCAATGGTGGTGCTTGCTGAAGAATATTCTGTGGACTGTCCAGTTGAATACCCTTCAGAAGTGCTGACACGTGTACTTCGAGCAGAATCTGTCGAAGATGCTGCGGAAGACAATCCAATTGTGCTTGTCTGCTCTGTAGTTGTACTAGCCACAGTGGTCTCAAGCAGAGTTGATGTAGCAGTGCTTCGCTCAGTGGTTGCCGGCACTGTACGAAAAGTTGTTCTTTGCGTTGTGCTACTTTGATCTGCCGATGTAGATTCGGCAAGCGTTGTCATTGGCTCTGAAGTTCCTTGGCTGCTAGTGGTCGTTTGGATGCCGTATGTTGTGCCCGTGGAAGGATACCACGTGGTCTCTGATACGGTAGTATGACCTTCCGACGTGCCAAGGATTGTGCTTGTGGCACTTGGTGTTGTAGACGTGGCTAGAGATGATTCAAACGTAGTAGGCCTCTCCGTTGTTGTACTTGCCACGGTGGTCTCAGCCAATGTGGAGATCAGAGTGCTTTGCTCTGTTGTTACCGACAGAGTAGGAACTGTGGTTCTTTTCGCAGTGGTGCTTTTGTCCACCGGTGTGGATTCATAGAGCGTTGTCGGGGCAAAGGACGATTTAAATGTGCTAGCCCTCTCCGTTGTTGTACTAGCCACTGTGGTCTCTGCCAAGGTTGAGGTCAAGGTGCTTTGTTCTGTCGATACCGGCAGTGTAGGAACTGTAGTTATTTGTGTCGTCGTACTCTGGCCCACCTGTGTAGATTCAGAAAACGTTGTCGAATGGACTGACGTTCTTGATCTGCTGCTGGTGGAGCTTGGTTCAAGGGTGGTGCTTGCTGAAGAATATTCTGTGGACTGTCCAGTTGAATACCCTTCAGAAGTGCTGACAAGTGTACTTCGAGCAGGTTCTGTCGAAGATGCTGCGGAAGACAATCCAATTGTGCTTGTCTGCTCTGTAGTTGTACTAGCCACAGTGGTCTCAAGCAGAGTTGATGTAGCAGTGCTTCGCTCAGTGGTTGCCGGCACTGTACGAAAAGTTGTTTTTTGAGTAAATGTATTCATGATCTGCCGATGTAGATTCGGCAAGCGTTGTCGTTGGCTCTGAAGTTCCTTGGCTGCTAGTGGTCGTTTGGATGCCGTATGTTGTGCCCGTGGAAGGATACCACGTGGTCTCTGATACGGTAGTATGACCTTCCGACGTGCCAAGGATTGTGCTTGTGGCACTTGGTGTTGTAGACGTGGCTAGAGATGATTCAAACGTAGTAGGCCTCTCCGTTGTTGTACTTGCCACGGTGGTCTCAGCCAATGTGGAGATCAGAGTGCTTTGCTCTGTTGTTACCGACAGAGTAGGAACTGTGGTTCTTTTCGCAGTGGTGCTTTCGTCCCCCGGTGTGGATTCATAGAGCGTTGTCGGGGCAAAGGACGATTTAAATGTGCTAGCCCTCTCCGTTGTTGTACTAGCCACTGTGGTCTCTGCCAAGGTTGAGGTCAATGTGCTTTGTTCTGTCGTTACCGGCAGTGTAGGAACTGTAGTTATTTGTGTCGTCGTACCTTGGTCCACCTGTGTAGATTCAGAAAACGTTGTCGAATGGACTGACGTTCTTGATCTGCTGCTGGTGGAGCTTGGTTCAAGGGTGGTGCTTGCTGAAGAATATTCTGTGGACTGTCCAGTTGAATACCCTTCAGAAGTGCTGACAAGTGTACTTCGAGCAGGTTCTGTCGAAGATGCTGCGGAAGACAATCCAATTGTGCTTGTCTGCTCTGTAGTTGTACTAGCCACTGTGGTCTCAAGCAGAGTTGATGTAGCAGTGCTTCGCTCAGTGGTTGCCGGCACTGTACGAAAAGTTGTTCTTTGCGTTGTGCTACTTTGATCTGCCGATGTAGATTCGGCAAGCGTTGTCGTTGGCTCTGAAGTTCCTTGGCTGCTAGTGGTCGTTTGGATGCCGTATGTTGTGCCCGTGGAAGGATACCACGTGGTCTCTGATACGGTAGTATGACCTTCCGACGTGCCAAGGATTTCGCTTGTTGCACTTGGTGTTGTAGACGTGGCTAGAGATGATTCAAACGTAGTAGGCCTCTCCGTTGTTGTACTTGCCACGGTGGTCTCAGCTAATGTGGAGATCAGAGTGCTTTGCTCTGTTGTTACCGACAGAGTAGGAACTGTGGTTCTTTTCGCAGTGGTGCTTTTGTCCACCGCTGTGGATTCAAAAAGCGTTGTCGGGGCAAAGGACGATTTAAATGTGCTAGCCGTTGTTGTACTAGCCACTGTGGTCTCTGCCAAGGTTGAGGTCAATGTGCTTTGTTCTGTCGTTACCGGCAGTGTAGGAACTGTAGTTATTTGTGTCGTCGTACTCTGGCCCACCTGTGTAGATTCGAAACGTTGTCGAATGGACTGACGTTCTTGATCTGCTGCTGGTGGAGCTTGGTTCAAGGGTGGTGCTTGCTGAAGAATATTCTGTGGACTGTCCAGTTGAATACCCTTCAGAAGTGCTGACAAGTGTACTTCGAGCAGGTTCTGTCGAAGATGCTGCGGAAGACAATCCAATTGTGCTTGTCTGCTCTGTAGTTGTACTAGCCACAGTGGTCTCAAGCAGAGTTGATGTAGCAGTGCTTCGCTCAGTGGTTGCCGGCACTGTACGAAAAGTTGTTCTTTGCGTTGTGCTACTTTGATCTGCCGATGTAGATTCGGCAAGCGTTGTCGTTGGCACTGAAGTTCCTTGGCTGCTAGTGGTCGTTTGGATGCCGTATGTTGTGGCCGTGGAAGGATACCACGTGGTCTCTGATACGGTAGTATGACCTTCCGACGTGCCAAGGATTGTGCTTGTGGCACTTGGTGTTGTAGACGTGGCTAGAGATGATTCAAACGTAGTAGGCCTCTCCGTTGTTGTACTTGCCACGGTGGTCTCAGCCAATGTGGAGATCAGAGTGCTTTGCTCTGTTGTTACCGACAGAGTAGGAACTGTGGTTCTTTTCGCAGTGGTGCTTTTGTCCACCGGTGTGGATTCATAAAGCGTTGTCGGGGCAAAGGATGATTTAAATGTGCTAGCCCTCTCCGTTGTTGTACTAGCCACTGTGGTCTCTGCCAAGGTTGAGGTCAATGTGCTTTGTTCAGTCGTTACCGGCAGTGTAGGAACTGTAATAATTTGTGTCGTCGTACTCTGGCCCACCTGTGTAGATTCAGAAAACGTTGTCGAATGGACTGACGTTCTTGATCTGCTGCTGGTGGAGCTTGGTTCAAGGGTGGTGCTTGCTGAAGAATATTCTGTGGACTGTCCAGTTGAATACCCTTCAGAAGTGCTGACAAGTGTACTTCGAGCAGAATCTGTCGAAGATGCTGCGGAAGACAATCCAATTGTGCTTGTCTGCTCTGTAGTTGTACTAGCCACAGTGGTCTCAAGCAGAGTTGATGTAGCAGTGCTTCGCTCAGTGGTTGCCGGCACTGTACGAAAAGTTGTTCTTTGCGTTGTGCTACTTTGATCTGCCGATGTAGATTCGGCAAGCGTTGTCATTGGCTCTGAAGTTCCTTGGCTGCTAGTGGTCGTTTGGATGCCGTATGTTGTGGCCGTGGAAGGATACCACGTGGTCTCTGATACGGTAGTATGACCTTCCGACGTGCCAAGGATTGTGCTTGTGGCACTTGGTGTTGTAGACGTGGCTAGAGATGATTCAAACGTAGTAGGCCTCTCCGTTGTTGTACTTGCCACGGTGGTCTCAGCCAATGTGGAGATCAGAGTGCTTTGCTCTGTTGTTACCGACAGAGTAGGAACTGTGGTTCTTTTCGCAGTGGTGCTTTTGTCCACCGGTGTGGATTCATAAAGCGTTGTCGGGGCAAAGGACGATTTAAATGTGCTAGCCCTCTCCGTTGTTGTACTAGCCACTGTGGTCTCTGCCAAGGTTGAGGTCAATGTGCTTTGTTCTGTCGTTACCGGCAGTGTAGGAACTGTGGTTCTTTGTGCCGTCGTACCTTGGTCCACCTGTGTAGATTCAGAAAACGTTGTCGAATGGACTGACGTTCTTGATCTGCTGCTGGTGGAGCTTGGTTCAAGGGTGGTGCTTGCTGAAGAATATTCTGTGGACTGTCCAGTTGAATACCCTTCAGAAGTGCTGACAAGTGTACTTCGAGCAGGTTCTGTCGAAGATGCTGCGGAAGACAATCCAGGTGTGCTTGTCTGCTCTGTAGTTGTACTAGCCACAGTGGTCTCAAGCAGAGTTGATGTAGCAGTGCTTCGCTCAGTGGTTGCCGGCACTGTACGAAAAGTTGTTCTTTGCGTTGTGCTACTTTGATCTGCCGATGTAGATTCGGCAAGCGTTGTCGTTGGCTCTGAAGTTCCTTGGCTGCTAGTGGTCGTTTGGATGCCGTATGTTGTGGCCGTGGAAGGATACCACGTGGTCTCTGATACGGTAGTATGACCTTCCGACGTGCCAAGGATTGTGCTTGTGGCACTTGGTGTTGTAGACGTGGCTAGAGATGATTCAAACGTAGTAGGCCTCTCCGTTGTTGTACTTGCCACGGTGGTCTCAGCCAATGTGGAGATCAGAGTGCTTTGCTCTGTTGTTACCGACAGAGTAGGAACTGTGGTTCTTTTCGCAGTGGTGCTTTTGTCCACCGGTGTGGATTCATAAAGCGTTGTCGGGGCAAAGGACGATTTAAATGTGCTAGCCCTCTCCGTTGTTGTACTAGCCACTGTGGTCTCTGCCAAGGTTGAGGTCAAGGTGCTTTGTTCTGTCGATACCGGCAGTGTAGGAACTGTAGTTATTTGTGTCGTCGTACTCTGGCCCACCTGTGTAGATTCAGAAAACGTTGTCGAATGGACTGACGTTCTTGATCTGCTGCTGGTGGAGCTTGGTTCAAGGGTGGTGCTTGCTGAAGAATATTCTGTGGACTGTCCAGTTGAATACCCTTCAGAAGTGCTGACAAGTGTACTTCGAGCAGGTTCTGTCGAAGATGCTGCGGAAGACAATCCAATTGTGCTTGTCTGCTCTGTAGTTGTACTAGCCACAGTGGTCTCAAGCAGAGTTGATGTAGCAGTGCTTCGCTCAGTGGTTGCCGGCACTGTACGAAAAGTTGTTCTTTGCGTTGTGCTACTTTGATCTGCCGATGTAGATTCGGCAAGCGTTGTCGTTGGCTCTGAAGTTCCTTGGCTGCTAGAGGTCGTTTGGATGCCGTATGTTGTGCCCGTGGAAGGATACCACGTGGTCTCTGATACGGTAGTATGACCTT
>NC_049988.1:17789447-17806197 GCF_000003815.2 Branchiostoma floridae
TGTGGAGATCAGAGTGCTTTGCTCTGTTGTTACCGACA
This sequence comes from Branchiostoma floridae, assembly GCF_000003815.2. Lineage (NCBI taxonomy): Eukaryota > Metazoa > Chordata > Leptocardii > Amphioxiformes > Branchiostomatidae > Branchiostoma > Branchiostoma floridae. The sequence goes on from NC_049988.1 coordinate 17,789,486, forward strand.
GAGTAGGAACTGTGGTTCTTTTCGCAGTGGTGCTTTTGTCCACCGCTGTGGATTCATAGATCGTGGTAGGGGCAGAGGACGATGTGAATGTCCTATCCGTTGTTGTACTAGCCACTGTGGTCTCTGCCAAGGTTGAGGTCAATGTGCTTTGTTCTGTCGTTACCGGCAGTGTAGGAACTGTAGTTATTTGTGTCGTCGTACCTTGGTCCACCTGTGTAGATTCAGAAAACGTTGTCGAATGGACTGACGTTCTTGATCTGCTGCTGGTGGAGCTTGGTTCAAGGGTGGTGCTTGCTGAAGAATATTCTGTGGACTGTCCAGTTGAATACCCTTCAGATGTGCTGACAAGTGTACTTCGAGCAGGTTCTGTCGAAGATGCTGCGGAAGACAATCCAATTGTGCTTGTCTCTTCTGTAGTTGTACTAGCCACAGTGGTCTCAAGCAGAGTTGATGTAGCAGTGCTTCGCTCAGTGGTTGCCGGCACTGTACGAAAAGTTGTTCTTTGCGTTGTGCTACTTTGATCTGCCGATGTAGATTCGGCAAGCGTTGTCGTTGGCTCTGAAGTTCCTTGGCTGCTAGTGGTCGTTTGGATGCCGTATGTTGTGGCCGTGGAAGGATACCACGTGGTCTCTGATACGGTAGTATGACCTTCCGACGTGCCAATGATTGTAATTGTGGCACTTGGTGTTGTAGACGTGGCTAGAGATGATTCAAACGTAGTAGGCCTCTCCGTTCACTTGTAAACACCGGTATTCTCAGCCAATGTGGAGATCAGAGTGCTTTGCTCTGTTGTTACCGACAGAGTAGGAACTGTGGTTCTTTTCGCAGTGGTGCTTTTGTCCACCGGTGTGGATTCATAAAGCGTTGTCGGGGCAAGGAGATTTAAATGTGCTAGCCCTCTCCGTTGTTGTACTAGCCACTGTGGTCTCCGCCAAGGTTGAGGTCAAGGTGCTTTGTTCTGTCGTTACCGGCAGTGTAGGAACTGTGGTTCTTTGTGCCGTCGTACCTTGGTCCACCAGTGTAGATTCAGAAAACGTTGTCGAATGGACTGACGTTCTTGATCTGCTGCTGGTGGAGCTTGGTTCAAGGGTGGTGCTTGCTGAAGAATATTCTGTGGACTGTCCAGTTGAATACCCTTCAGAAGTGCTGACAAGTGTACTTCGAGCAGGTTCTGTCGAAGATGCTGCGGAAGACAATCCAGGTGTGCTTGTCTGCTCTGTAGTTGTACTAGCCACAGTGGTCTCAAGCAGAGTTGATGTAGCAGTGCTTCGCTCAGTGGTTACCGGCACTGTACGAAAAGTTGTTCTTTGCGTTGTGCTACTTTGATCTGCCGATGTAGATTCGGCAAGCGTTGTCGTTGGCTCTGAAGTTCCTTGGCTGCTAGTGGTCGTTTGGATGCCGTATGTTGTGGCCGTGGAAGGATACCTCGTGGTCTCTGATGCGGTAGTATGACCTTCCGACGTGCCAAGGATTGTGCTTTCGGAACTTGGTGTTGTAGACGTGGCTAGAGATGATTCAAACGTAGTAGGCCTCTCCGTTGTTGTACTTGCCACGGTGGTCTCAGCCAATGTGGAGATCAGAGTGCTTTGCTCTGTTGTTACCGACAGAGTAGGAACTGTGGTTCTTTTCGCAGTGGTGCTTTTGTCCACCGGTGTGGATTCATAAAGCGTTGTCGGGGCAAAGGACGATTTAAATGTGCTAGCCCTCTCCGTTGTTGTACTAGCCACTGTGGTCTCCGCCAAGGTTGAGGTCAATGTGCTTTGTTCTGTCGTTACCGGCAGTGTAGGAACTGTGGTTCTTTGTGCCGTCGTACCTTGGTCCACCAGTGTAGATTCAGAAAACATTGTCGAATGGACTGACGTTCTTGATCTGCTGCTGGTGGAGCTTGGTTCAAGGGTGGTGCTTGCTGAAGAATATTCTGTGGACTGTCCAGTTGAATACCCTTCAGAAGTGCTGACAAGTGTACTTCGAGCAGGTTCTGTCGAAGATGCTGCGGAAGACAATCCGGGTGTGCTTGTCTGCTCTGTAGTTGTACTAGCCACAGTGGTCTCAAGCAGAGTTGATGTAGCAGTGCTTCGCTCAGTGGTTGCCGGCACTGTACGAAAAGTTGTTCTTTGCGTTGTGCTACTTTGATCTGCCGATGTAGATTCGGCAAGCGTTGTCGTTGGCTCTGAAGTTCCTGGCTGCTAGTGGTCGTTTGGATGCCGTATGTTGTGCCCGTGGAAGGATACCACGTGGTCTCTGATACGGTAGTATGACCTTCCGACGTGCCAAGGATTGTGCTTGTGGCACTTGGTGTTGTAGACGTGGCTAGAGATGATTCAAACGTAGTAGGCCTCTCCGTTGTTGTACTTGCCACGGTGGTCTCAGCCAATGTGGAGATCAGAGTGCTTTGCTCTGTTGTTACCGACAGAGTAGGAACTGTGGTTCTTTTCGCAGTGGTGCTTTTGTCCACCGGTGTGGATTCATAGAGCGTTGTCGGGGCAAAGGACGATTTAAATGTGCTAGCCCTCTCCGTTGTTGTACTAGCCACTGTGGTCTCTGCCAAGGTTGAGGTCAATGTGCTTTGTTCTGTCGTTACCGGCAGTGTAGGAACTGTGGTTCTTTGTGTCGTCGTACTTTGGTCCACCTGTGTAGATTCAGAAAACGTTGTCGAATGGACTGACGTTCTTGATCTGCTGCTGGTGGAGCTTGGTTCAAGGGTGGTGCTTGCTGAAGAATATTCTGTGGACTGTCCAGTTGAATACCCTTCAGAAGTGCTGACAAGTGTACTTCGAGCAGGTTCTGTCGAAGATGCTGCGGAAGACAATCCAGGTGTGCTTGTCTGCTCTGTAGTTGTACTAGCCACAGTGGTCTCAAGCAGAGTTGATGTAGCAGTGCTTCGCTCAGTGGTTGCCGGCACTGTACGAAAAGTTGTTCTTTGCGTTGTGCTACTTTGATCTGCCGATGTAGATTCGACAAGCGTTGTCGTTGGCTCTGAAGTTCCTTGGCTGCTAGTGGTCGTTTGGATGCCGTATGTTGTGGCCGTGGAAGGATACCACGTGGTCTCTGATACGGTAGTATGACCTTCCGACGTGCCAGGATTGTGCTTTCGGCACTTGGTGTTGTAGACGTGGCTAGAGATGATTCAAACGTAGTAGGCCTCTCCGTTGTTGTACTTGCCACGGTGGTCTCAGCCAATGTGGAGATCAGAGTGCTTTGCTCTGTTGTTACCGACAGAGTAGGAACTGTGGTTCTTTTCGCAGTGGTGCTTTTGTCCACCGGTGTGGATTCATAAAGCGTTGTCGGGGCAAAGGACGATTTAAATGTGCTAGCCCTCTCCGTTGTTGTACTAGCCACTGTGGTCTCTGCCAAGGTTGAGGTCAATGTGCTTTGTTCTCTCGTTACCGGCAGTGTAGGAACTGTGGTTCTTTGTGCCGTCGTACCTTGGTCCACCAGTGTAGATTCAGAAAACGTTGTCGAATGGACTGACGTTCTTGATCTGCTGCTGGTGGAGCTTGGTTCAAGGGTGGTGCTTGCTGAAGAATATTCTGTGGACTGTCCAGTTGAATACCCTTCAGAAGTGCTGACAAGTGTACTTCGAGCAGGTTCTGTCGAAGATGCTGCGGAAGACAATCCAGGTGTGCTTGTCTGCTCTGTAGTTGTACTAGCCACAGTGGTCTCAAGCAGAGTTGATGTAGCAGTGCTTCGCTCAGTGGTTGCCGGCACTGTACGAAAAGTTGTTCTTTGCGTTGTGCTACTTTGATCTGCCGATGTAGATTCGGCAAGCGTTGTCGTTGGCTCTGAAGTTCCTTGGCTGCTAGTGGTCGTTTGGATGCCGTATGTTGTGGCCGTGGACGGATACCACGTGGTCTGCGATAGGGTTGTGTGACCTTCCGACGTGATTGTCCAGCTGCTTCCTTCTGTTGTGGCGATAGAGGTATGTCCTGCAGACTGCTCTGTGCTTGGATTCATTGTAGCAATAGTAGTTGTTTGACTGGTTGTACTTTGGTCTGACAGTGTCGATTCTATATATGTTGTGGTCGGAATTGTAGTTCTCGAAGTGCGGCTTCCTTCTGTCGTGGCGATAGAGGGATATCCTGTAGACTGTTTGGCAGTTGATTCATGTTCTGAAGTTTGCTCTGTGCTTGGATTCACTGTAGCAAGTGCCGTTGTTTGGCCGTTCGTGCTTTGTTCTAGCAATGTCGATTCCATGAATGTCGTGGTCGGAATTGTAGTTTTCGAAGTGCTGCTCGATGAGCTGCTTTCTTCTGTCGTGAGAATTGTTGTCGTTGGCACAGTCTCTTTAAAAGTAGTCATTAAAGTGCTCATCTCTGTACTAGGATTCATTATAGCAATCGTGGTTCTTTGGCCGGTCGTACCTTCGTCTGACGGTGTCCATTCAATAAATGTTGTGGTCGGAATTGTAGTTCTCGAAGTGCTGATTGTCGTAGGAGGCACCGTTGTCTCTTCATCAGTAGTCTGCTCTGTGCTTGGATTCACTGTAGTAAGTGTAGTTCTTTGGCCGTTCGTACTTTGATCTGGTAGTGTCGATTCCATAAATGTTGTGGTCGGAACTGAAGTTGCCACAGAAGATGTCAGTAGTTCCTCATCCGTGGTCGGTTCAATGGTTGCGATTGCTGTGGTCTCTACCAAGGTTGAGGTCAAGGTGCTTTGTTCTGTCGTTACCGGCAGTGTAGGAACTGTGGTTCTTTGTGCCGTCGTGCCTTGGTCCACCGGTGTAGATTCTGAAAACGCTGTCGAATGGACTGACGTTGTTGATCTGCTAGTGGTGGAGCTTGGTTCAAGGGTGGTGCCTGCTGAAGAATATTCTGTGGACTGTCCAGTTGAAAACCCTTCAGAAGAACTGACAAGAGTACTTCGAGCAGGTTCTGTCGAAGATGCTGTGGAAGACAAGCCAATTGTGCTTGTCTGCTCTGTAGTTGTACTAGCCACTGTGGTCTCAAGCAGAGTTGATGTAGCAGTGCTTCGCTCAGTGGTTGCTGGCACTGTGCGGAAGGTGGTTCTTTGCGTGGTGCTACTTTGGTCTGCCGATGTAGATTCGGCAAGCGTTGTCGTTGGCACTGACGTTCCTTGGCTGCTTGTGGTCGTTTTGATGCCGTATGTTGTGGCCGTGGACGGATACCACGTGGTCTGCGATAGTGTGGTATGACCTTCCGACGTGCCAAGGATTGTGCTTGTGGCACTTGGTGTTGTAGACGTGGCTACAGACGATTCAAACGTACTAGGCCTCTCCGTTGTTGTACTTGCCACGGTGGTCTCTGGTAAGGTTGAGGTCAAAGTGCTTTGCTCGGTTGTTACCGACAGAGTAGGAACTGTGGTTCTTTGCGCGGTCGTGCTTTCGTCCACCGGTGTCGATTCAGAAAGCGTTGTCGTGGAAAAAGTCGAGTTAAATGTGCTAGCCCTCTCCGTTGTTGTACTAGCCACTGTGGTCTCTGCCAAGGTTGAGGTCAAGGTGCTTTGTTCTGTCGTTACCGGCAGTGTAGGAACTGTGGTTCTTTGTGCCGTCGTACCTTGGTCCACCGGTGTAGATTCAGAAAACGTTGTCGAATGGACTGACGTTGTTGATCTGCTAGTGGTGGAGCTTGGTTCAAGGGTGGTGCCTGCTGAAGAATATTCTGTGGACTGTCCAGTTGAATACCCTTCAGAAGTACTGACAAGAGTACTTCGAGCACGTTCTGTGAAGACGCGGCGGAAGACAATCCGATTGTGCTTGTCTGCTCTGTAGTTGTACTAGCCACTGTGGTCTCAAGCAGAGTTGATGTAGCAGTGCTTCGCTCAGTGGTTACAGGCACTGTGCGGAAGGTGGTTCTTTGCGTGGTGCTACTTTGGTCTGCCGATGTAGATTCGGCAAGCGTGGTCCTTGGCACTGACGTTCCTTGGCTGCTTGTGGTTGTTTTGATGCCGTATGTTGTGGCCGTGGACGGATACCAGGTGGTCTGCGATAGGGTGGTATGACCTTCCGACGTGCCAAGGATTGTGCTTGTGGCACTTGGTGTTGTAGAGGTGGCTAAAGACGATTCAAACGTACTATGCCTCTTTGTTGTTCTACTAGCCACAGTGGTCTCTGGCAAGGTTGAGGTCAAAGTGCTTTGCTCTGTTGTGCTTAATGTATTTGTGGTGCCACCAGACTTTATACGTGTGAATGTCGACGGTTCTTCCGTACTGTAGTGAATCGTTGCTAATTCGGTTAGCGTGGATGTTTGAAGGGTTGTTCTCGGTGTGCTTTGTTCTGTTTCTAGATCTGTTGTTGCCCACACTGTGCTACCACGCGTGCCAATGGGACTTGGTTGTGAATGTGTGTATGTCATCGGTTTCTTTGTGGAAATAGGAATCGTCGTTACGTCAGAGCGTGTTGTCGGCTGTGTAGACATTGTTAGGGTTTTCTGTGTTGAAATGGGGACTGTGTGTCTTTCCGTCGAAGTCACGTCCGTACTTTGTTGGTCTGTTACAACAACAACAACAACAACAAGCTTTACCAACACGACATTAAGTACAGTTACTTCTGTATGGTCAACTATAAACTACAACAAAATAGAGAGAAAGTACATATATCTTATGTGTGGTTGATGCGAATGATCTTTCTAAAGAAAACATTGTCGTCGGAATTGAAAAGTGGTTAGTGAATGGGTAATGAAAGACAAACCTGATGTGCTTGATAGGGTGGACGACATCGTGCTTCTCTCTGTAGTAGGAGCAAGAGTTGAAATTGGGCTGCTTTGGTCCGAGATGGACGGACTCGGCGATTCAAGATCCCCAGCTTCTGTTGTATCCGACAAAATAGACGATAATTTAAGCGATGTTGATGATTGTAGTCTTACTGTTGTCGAAATTATTGTATTAGCTTCTGTACTTGGTTTTTCTGTCATAGATGCTGTGGTCATGTCAGTAGTAGCACCAAAAGGTGTTACTGTCGTCGCTTGACTTGTATTCATGTCATTATACAAAGTCATTGTATTAGCTTCTGTACTTGGCCTCTCTGTCCCAAAGGCTGTAGATATGTCAGAAGTAGAATCCGTAGGCGTCAATGTCAACGTTTGAGCAGTAGTCAAGGCACTAAATACACTATAAAGGTTGTTCGCCGTCGTCGAAGGGGGTGTCGTGCTTTGCCCGGCTGTTACCGACAGAGTAGGAACTGTGGTTCTTTGCGCGGTCGTGCTTTCGTCCACCGGTGTCAATTCAGAAAGCGTTGTCGTGGCAAAAGACGAGGTAAATGTGCTAGCCCTCTCCGTTGTTGTACTAGCCACTGTGGTCTCTGCCAAGGTTGAGGTCAAGGTGCTTTGTTCTGTCGTTACCGGCAGTGTAGGGACTGTGGTTCTTTGCGCAGTTGTACCTTGGTCAACCGCTGTAGATTCAGAAAACGTTGTCGAAAGGACTGACGTTCTTGATGTGCTAGTGGTGGAGCTTGGTTCAACTGTGGTGCCTTCTGAGGAATATTCTGTCGACTGTCCAGTTGAATATCCTTCAGAAGTGCTAACAAGTGTACTTCGAGCACGTTCTGTGGAAGACGCGGCGGAAGACAATCCGATTGTGCTTGTCTGCTCTGCAGTCGTAGTAGCCACTGTGGTCTCATCAAGAGTCGATGTAGCAGTGCTTAGCTCAGTGGTTGCTGGCACTGTACGGAAGGTGGTTCTCTGCGTGGTGCTACTTTGTTCTGCCGATGTAGATTCTGCAGGCGTTGTCGTTGAGACTGAAGTTGCTTGGCTGCTTGTGGTCGTTTTCATGCCGTAGGTTGTAGCCGTGGACGGATGCCCAGTGGTCTGCGATACGGTGGTATGACCTTCCGACGTGCCAAGGATTGTGGTTGTAGCACTGGGTGTTGTAGACGTGGCTACAGACGATTCAAACGTGCTAGGCCTCTCCGTTGTTGTGGTCTCTGCCAAGGTTGAGGTCAAAGTACTCTGCTCTGTTGTTCCCGCCAGAGTAGGAACTGTCGTTCTTTGCGCAGTTGTAGTTTTGTCCGTTGTTGCACTAGCCACGGTGGTCTCTGCCAAGGTGGAGGTCAAAGTGCTTTGCTCTGTTGTTACCTGCACAGTAGGAACTGTCGTTCTTTGCGCGGTTGTGGTTTTGTCCGCCGCTGTGGATTCAGCAAGCGTTGTCGTGGCGGAAGACGATGGAAATGTGCTAGACCTCTCCGTTGTTGTACTAGCCACGGTGGTCTCTGCCAAGGTAGAGGTCAAAGTGCTTTGCTCTGTTGTTACCGGCAATGTAGGAACTGTGGTTCTTTGCGCAGTTGTACCTTGGTCCACCGGTGTAGATTCAGAAAACGTTGTCGAAAGGACTGACGTTCTTGATGTGCTAGTGGTGGAGCTTGGTTCAACTGTGGTGCCTTCTGAGGAATATTCTGTCGACTGTCCAGTTGAATATCCTTCAGAAGTGCTAACAAGTGTACTTCGAGCACGTTCTGTGGAAGACGCGGCGGAAGACAATCCGATTGTGCTTGTCTGCTCTGCAGTCGTAGTAGCCACTGTGGTCTCATCAAGAGTCGATGTAGCAGTGCTTAGCTCAGTGGTTGCTGGCACTGTACGGAAGGTGGTTCTCTGCGTGGTGCTACTTTGTTCTGCCGATGTAGATTCTGCAGGCGTTGTCGTTGAGACCGAAGTTCCTTGGCTGCTTGTGGTCGTTTCGATGCCGTATGTTGTGGCCGTGGACGGATACCACGTGGTCTGAGATAGGGTGGTATGACCTTCCGACGTGCCAAGGATTGTGGTTGTAGCACTGGGTGTTGTAGACGTGGCTAAAGACGATTCAAACGTGCTAGGCCTCTCCGTTGTTGTGGTCTCTGCCAAGGTTGAGGTCAAAGTACTCTGCTCTGTTGTTCCCGCCAGAGTAGGAACTGTCGTTCTTTGTGCAGTTGTAGTTTTGTCCGTTGTTGCACTAGCCACGGTGGTCTCTGCCAAGGTGGAGGTCAAAGTGCTTTGCTCTGTTGTTACCTGCACAGTAGGAACTGTCGTTCTTTGCGCGGTTGTGGTTTTGTCCGCCGCTGTGGATTCAGCAAGCGTTGTCGTGGCGGAAGACGATTGAAATGTGCTAGACCTCTCCATTGTTGTACTAGCCACGGTGGTCTCAGCCAAGGTAGAGGTCAAAGTGCTTTGCTCTGTTGTAACCGGCAATGTAGGAACTGTGGTTCTTTGCGCAGTTGTACCTTGGTCCACCGCTGTAGATTCAGAAAACGTTGTCGAAAGGACTGACGTTCTTGATGTGCTAGTGGTGGAGCTTGGTTCAACTGTGGTGCCTTCTGAGGAATATTCTGTCGACTGTCCAGTTGAATATCCTTCAGAAGTGCTAACAAGTGTACTTCGAGCACGTTCTGTGGAAGACGCGGCGGAAGACAATCCGATTGTGCTTGTCTGCTCTGCAGTCGTAGTAGCCACTGTGGTCTCATCAAGAGTCGATGTAGCAGTGCTTAGCTCAGTGGTTGCTGGCACTGTACGGAAGGTGGTTCTCTGCGTGGTGCTACTTTGTTCTGCCGATGTAGATTCTGCAGGCGTTGTCGTTGAGACCGAAGTTCCTTGGCTGCTTGTGGTCGTTTCGATGCCGTATGTTGTGGCCGTGGACGGATACCACGTGGTCTGAGATAGGGTGGTATGACCTTCCGACGTGCCAAGGATTGTGGTTGTAGCACTGGGTGTTGTAGACGTGGCTAAAGACGATTCAAACGTGCTAGGCCTCTCCGTTGTTGTGGTCTCTGCCAAGGTTGAGGTCAAAGTACTCTGCTCTGTTGTTCCCGCCAGAGTAGGAACTGTCGTTCTTTGCGCAGTTGTGGTTTTGTCCGTTGTTGCACTAGCCACGGTGGTCTCTGCCAAGGTGGAGGTCAAAGTGCTTTGCTCTGTTGTTACCTGCACAGTAGGAACTGTCGTTCTTTGCGCGGTTGTGGTTTTGTCCGCCGCTGTGGATTCAGCAAGCGTTGTCGTGGCGGAAGACGATTGAAATGTGCTAGACCTCTCCATTGTTGTACTAGCCACGGTGGTCTCAGCCAAGGTAGAGGTCAAAGTGCTTTGCTCTGTTGTAACCGGCAATGTAGGAACTGTGGTTCTTTGCGCAGTTGTACCTTGGTCCACCGCTGTAGATTCAGAAAACGTTGTCGAAAGGACTGACGTTCTTGATGTGCTAGTGGTGGAGCTTGGTTCAACTGTGGTGCCTTCTGAGGAATATTCTGTCGACTGTCCAGTTGAATATCCTTCAGAAGTGCTAACAAGTGTACTTCGAGCACGTTCTGTGGAAGACGCGGCGGAAGACAATCCGATTGTGCTTGTCTGCTCTGCAGTCGTAGTAGCCACTGTGGTCTCATCAAGAGTCGATGTAGCAGTGCTTAGCTCACTGGTTGCTGGCACTGTACGGAAGGTGGTTCTCTGCGTGGTGCTACTTTGTTCTGCCGATGTAGATTCTGCAGGCGTTGTCGTTGAGACCGAAGTTCCTTGGCTGCTTGTGGTCGTTTCGATGCCGTATGTTGTGGCCGTGGACGGATACCACGTGGTCTGAGATAGGGTGGTATGACCTTCCGACGTGCCAAGGATTGTGGTTGTAGCACTGGGTGTTGTAGACGTGGCTAAAGACGATTCAAACGTGCTAGGCCTCTCCGTTGTTGTGGTCTCTGCCAAGGTTGAGGTCAAAGTACTCTGCTCTGTTGTTCCCGCCAGAGTAGGAACTGTCGTTCTTTGCGCAGTTGTGGTTTTGTCCGTTGTTGCACTAGCCACGGTGGTCTCTGCCAAGGTGGAGGTCAAAGTGCTTTGCTCTGTTGTTACCTGCACAGTAGGAACTGTCGTTCTTTGCTCGGTTGTGGTTTTGTCCGCCGCTGTGGATTCAGCAAGCGTTGTCGTGGCGGAAGACGATTGAAATGTGCTAGACCTCTCCATTGTTGTACTAGCCACGGTGGTCTCAGCCAAGGTAGAGGTCAAAGTGCTTTGCTCTGTTGTAACCGGCAATGTAGGAACTGTGGTTCTTTGCGCAGTTGTACCTTGGTCCACCGCTGTAGATTCAGAAAACGTTGTCGAAAGGACTGACGTTCTTGATGTGCTAGTGGTGGAGCTTGGTTTAAGGGTGGTGCCTGCTGAAGAATATTCTGTCGACTGTCCAGTTGAATACCCTTCAGAAGTGCTAACAAGTGTACTTCGAGCACGTTCTGTGGAAGACGCGGCGGAAGACAATCCGATTGTGCTTGTCTGCTCTGCAGTCGTAGTAGCCACTGTGGTCTCATCAAGAGTCGATGTAGCAGTGCTTAGCTCAGTGGTTGCTGGCACTGTACGGAAGGTGGTTCTCTGCGTGGTGCTACTTTGTTCTGCCGATGTAGATTCTGCAGGCGTTGTCGTTGAGACCGAAGTTCCTTGGCTGCTTGTGGTCGTTTCGATGCCGTATGTTGTGGCCGTGGACGGATACCACGTGGTCTGAGATAGGGTGGTATGACCTTCCGACGTGCCAAGGATTGTGGTTGTAGCACTGGGTGTTGTAGACGTGGCTACAGACGATTCAAACGTGCTAGGCCTCTCCGTTGTTGTGGTCTCTGCCAAGGTTGAGGTCAAAGTACTCTGCTCTGTTGTTCCCGCCAGAGTAGGAACTGTCGTTCTTTGCGCAGTTGTAGTTTTGTCCGTTGTTGCACTAGCCACGGTGGTCTCTGCCAAGGTGGAGGTCAAAGTGCTTTGCTCTGTTGTTACCTGCACAGTAGGAACTGTCGTTCTTTGCGCAGTTGTGGTTTTGTCCGCCGCTGTGGATTCAGCAAGCGTTGTCGTGGCGGAAGACGATTGAAATGTGCTAGACCTCTTCGTTGTTGTACTAGCCACGGTGGTCTCAGCCAAGGTAGAGGTCAAAGTGCTTTGCTCTGCTGTAACCGGCAATGTAGGAACTGTGGTTCTTTGCGCAGTTGTACCTTGGTCCACCGGTGTAGATTCAGAAAACGTTGTCGAAAGGACTGACGTTCTTGATGTGCTAGTGGTGGAGCTTGGTTCAACTGTGGTGCCTTCTGAGGAATATTCTGTCGACTGTCCAGTTGAATATCCTTCAGAAGTGCTAACAAGTGTACTTCGAGCACGTTCTGTGGAAGACGCGGCGGAAGACAATCCGATTGTGCTTGTCTGCTCTGCAGTCGTAGTAGCCACTGTGGTCTCATCAAGAGTCGATGTAGCAGTGCTTAGCTCAGTGGTTGCTGGCACTGTACGGAAGGTGGTTCTCTGCGTGGTGCTACTTTGTTCTGCCGATGTAGATTCTGCAGGCGTTGTCGTTGAGACCGAAGTTCCTTGGCTGCTTGTGGTCGTTTCGATGCCGTATGTTGTGGCCGTGGACGGATACCACGTGGTCTGAGATAGGGTGGTATGACCTTCCGACGTGCCAAGGATTGTGGTTGTAGCACTGGGTGTTGTAGACGTGGCTAAAGACGATTCAAACGTGCTAGGCCTCTCCGTTGTTGTGGTCTCTGCCAAGGTTGAGGTCAAAGTACTCTGCTCTGTTGTTCCCGCCAGAGTAGGAACTGTCGTTCTTTGCGCAGTTGTGGTTTTGTCCGTTGTTGCACTAGCCACGGTGGTCTCTGCCAAGGTGGAGGTCAAAGTGCTTTGCTCTGTTGTTACCTGCACAGTAGGAACTGTCGTTCTTTGCGCGGTTGTGGTTTTGTCCGCCGCTGTGGATTCAGCAAGCGTTGTCGTGGCGGAAGACGATTGAAATGTGCTAGACCTCTCCATTGTTGTACTAGCCACGGTGGTCTCAGCCAAGGTAGAGGTCAAAGTGCTTTGCTCTGTTGTAACCGGCAATGTAGGAACTGTGGTTCTTTGCGCAGTCGTACCTTGGTCCACCGGTGTAGATTCAGAAAACGTTGTCGAAAGGACTGACGTTCTTGATGTGCTAGTGGTGGAGCTTGGTTCAACTGTGGTGCCTTCTGAGGAATATTCTGTCGACTGTCCAGTTGAATATCCTTCAGAAGTGCTAACAAGTGTACTTCGAGCACGTTCTGTGGAAGACGCGGCGGAAGACAATCCGATTGTGCTTGTCTGCTCTGCAGTCGTAGTAGCCACTGTGGTCTCATCAAGAGTCGATGTAGCAGTGCTTAGCTCAGTGGTTGCTGGCACTGTACGGAAGGTGGTTCTCTGCGTGGTGCTACTTTGTTCTGCCGATGTAGATTCTGCAGGCGTTGTGGTTGAGACTGAAGTTGCTTGGCTGCTTGTGGTCGTTTTCATGCCGTAGGTTGTAGCCGTGGACGGATGCCCAGTGGTCTGCGATACGGTGGTATGACCTTCCGACGTGCCAAGGATTGTGGTTGTAGCACTGGGTGTTGTAGACGTGGCTAAAGACGATTCAAACGTGCTAGGCCTCTCCGTTGTTGTGGTCTCTGCCAAGGTTGAGGTCAAAGTACTCTGCTCTGTTGTTCCCGCCAGAGTAGGAACTGTCGTTCTTTGCGCAGTTGTAGTTTTGTCCGTTGTTGCACTAGCCACGGTGGTCTCTGCCAAGGTGGAGGTCAAAGTGCTTTGCTCTGTTGCTACCTGCACAGTAGGAACTGTCGTTCTTTGTGCGGTTGTGGTTTTGTCCGCCGCTGTGGATTCAGCAAGCGTTGTCGTGGCGGAAGACGATGGAAATGTGCTAGACCTCTCCCTTGTTGTACTAGCCACGGTGGTCTCTGCCAAGGTAGAGGTCAAAGTGCTTTGCTCTGTTGTAACCGGCAATGTAGGAACTGTGGTTCTTTGCGCAGTTGTACCTTGGTCCACCGGTGTAGATTCAGAAAACGTTGTCGAAAGGACTGACGTTCTTGATGTGCTAGTGGTGGAGCTTGGTTCAACTGTGGTGCCTTCTGAGGAATATTCTGTCGACTGTCCAGTTGAATATCCTTCAGAAGTGCTAACAAGTGTACTTCGAGCACGTTCTGTGGAAGACGCGGCGGAAGACAATCCGATTGTGCTTGTCTGCTCTGCAGTCGTAGTAGCCAATGTGGTCTCATCAAGAGTCGATGTAGCAGTGCTTAGCTCAGTGGTTGCTGGCACTGTACGGAAGGTGGTTCTCTGCGTGGTGCTACTTTGTTCTGCCGATGTAGATTCTGCAGGCGTTGTCGTTGAGACCGAAGTTCCTTGGCTGCTTGTGGTCGTTTCGATGCCGTATGTTGTGGCCGTGGACGGATACCACGTGGTCTGAGATAGGGTGGTATGACCTTCCGACGTGCCAAGGATTGTGGTTGTAGCACTGGGTGTTGTAGACGTGGCTAAAGACGATTCAAACGTGCTAGGCCTCTCCGTTGTTGTGGTCTCTGCCAAGGTTGAGGTCAAAGTACTCTGCTCTGTTGTTCCCGCCAGAGTAGGAACTGTCGTTCTTTGCGCAGTTGTGGTTTTGTCCGTTGTTGCACTAGCCACGGTGGTCTCTGCCAAGGTGGAGGTCAAAGTGCTTTGCTCTGTTGTTACCTGCACAGTAGGAACTGTCGTTCTTTGCGCGGTTGTGGTTTTGTCCGCCGCTGTGGATTCAGCAAGCGTTGTCGTGGCGGAAGACGATTGAAATGTGCTAGACCTCTCCATTGTTGTACTAGCCACGGTGGTCTCAGCCAAGGTAGAGGTCAAAGTGCTTTGCTCTGTTGTAACCGGCAATGTAGGAACTGTGGTTCTTTGCGCAGTCGTACCTTGGTCCACCGCTGTAGATTCAGAAAACGTTGTCGAAAGGACTGACGTTCTTGATGTGCTAGTGGTGGAGCTTGGTTCAACTGTGGTGCCTTCTGAGGAATATTCTGTCGACTGTCCAGTTGAATATCCTTCAGAAGTGCTAACAAGTGTACTTCGAGCACGTTCTGTGGAAGACGCGGCGGAAGACAATCCGATTGTGCTTGTCTGCTCTGCAGTCGTAGTAGCCACTGTGGTCTCATCAAGAGTCGATGTAGCAGTGCTTAGCTCACAAGTGCTAACAAGTGTACTTCGAGCACGTTCTGTGGAAGACGCGGCGGAAGACAATCCGATTGTGCTTGTCTGCTCTGCAGTCGTAGTAGCCACTGTGGTCTCATCAAGAGTCGATGTAGCAGTGCTTAGCTCAGTGGTTGCTGGCACTGTACGGAAGGTGGTTCTCTGCGTGGTGCTACTTTGTTCTGCCGATGTAGATTCTGCAGGCGTTGTCGTTGAGACCGAAGTTCCTTGGCTGCTTGTGGTCGTTTCGATGCCGTATGTTGTGGCCGTGGACGGATACCACGTGGTCTGAGATAGGGTGGTATGACCTTCCGACGTGCCAAGGATTGTGGTTGTAGCACTGGGTGTTGTAGACGTGGCTAAAGACGATTCAAACGTGCTAGGTCTCTCCGTTGTTGTGGTCTCTGCCAAGGTTGAGGTCAAAGTACTCTGCTCTGTTGTTCCCGCCAGAGTAGGAACTGTCGTTCTTTGCGCAGTTGTGGTTTTGTCCGTTGTTGCACTAGCCACGGTGGTCTCTGCCAAGGTGGAGGTCAAAGTGCTTTGCTCTGTTGTTACCTGCACAGTAGGAACTGTCGTTCTTTGCGCAGTTGTGGTTTTGTCCGCCGCTGTGGATTCAGCAAGCGTTGTCGTGGCGGAAGACGATTGAAATGTGCTAGACCTCTCCATTGTTGTACTAGCCACGGTGGTCTCAGCCAAGGTAGAGGTCAAAGTGCTTTGCTCTGTTGTAACCGGCAATGTAGGAACTGTGGTTCTTTGCGCAGTTGTACCTTGGTCCACCGCTGTAGATTCAGAAAACGTTGTCGAAAGGACTGACGTTCTTGATGTGCTAGTGGTGGAGCTTGGTTCAACTGTGGTGCCTTCTGAGGAATATTCTGTCGACTGTCCAGTTGAATATCCTTCAGAAGTGCTAACAAGTGTACTTCGAGCACGTTCTGTGGAAGACGCGGCGGAAGACAATCCGATTGTGCTTGTCTGCTCTGCAGTCGTAGTAGCCACTGTGGTCTCATCAAGAGTCGATGTAGCAGTGCTTAGCTCAGTGGTTGCTGGCACTGTACGGAAGGTGGTTCTCTGCGTGGTGCTACTTTGTTCTGCCGATGTAGATTCTGCAGGCGTTGTCGTTGAGACCGAAGTTCCTTGGCTGCTTGTGGTCGTTTCGATGCCGTATGTTGTGGCCGTGGACGGATACCACGTGGTCTGAGATAGGGTGGTATGACCTTCCGACGTGCCAAGGATTGTGGTTGTAGCACTGGGTGTTGTAGACGTGGCTAAAGACGATTCAAACGTGCTAGGCCTCTCCGTTGTTGTGGTCTCTGCCAAGGTTGAGGTCAAAGTACTCTGCTCTGTTGTTCCCGCCAGAGTAGGAACTGTCGTTCTTTGCGCAGTTGTGGTTTTGTCCGTTGTTGCACTAGCCACGGTGGTCTCTGCCAAGGTGGAGGTCAAAGTGCTTTGCTCTGTTGTTACCTGCACAGTAGGAACTGTCGTTCTTTGCGCGGTTGTGGTTTTGTCCGCCGCTGTGGATTCAGCAAGCGTTGTCGTGGCGGAAGACGATTGAAATGTGCTAGACCTCTCCATTGTTGTACTAGCCACGGTGGTCTCAGCCAAGGTAGAGGTCAAAGTGCTTTGCTCTGTTGTAACCGGCAATGTAGGAACTGTGGTTCTTTGCGCAGTTGTACCTTGGTCCACCGCTGTAGATTCAGAAAACGTTGTCGAAAGGACTGACGTTCTTGATGTGCTAGTGGTGGAGCTTGGTTCAACTGTGGTGCCTTCTGAGGAATATTCTGTCGACTGTCCAGTTGAATATCCTTCAGAAGTGCTAACAAGTGTACTTCGAGCACGTTCTGTGGAAGACGCGGCGGA
>NC_049988.1:17847907-17929424 GCF_000003815.2 Branchiostoma floridae
CGTTGTGCTTGCTGAAGATTGTTCTGTAGACTGTCGGCCAGTTGAATGACCCGTAGATGTGCTGACAAGTGTGCTTGCAGCAATTTCAGTTGAAGGTGTGACCGAAGACGATCCAAATGTGCTAGCTTGCTTCGTTGTTGTACTAGCCACGGTGGTCCCTGTCAAGGTTGACGTCAAAGTGCTTTGTTCTGTCGTCATGGGCAGCGTAGGAACTGTTGTTCTTTGCGCGGTCGTACTTTGGTCCACCGGTGTAGATTCAGAAAACGTTGTCGAATGGACGGACGTTCTTGACCTGCTGGTAATGGAACTTAGTTCAACGGTGGTGCCTGTTGAAGAATATCCTGTCGACTGCGCAGTTGAAAATCCCGCAGAAGTGCTGAAAAGTGTACTTTCAGCACGTTCTGTCGAAGAAGCTGCAGAGGACAATCCAATCGTGCTTGTCTGTTCTGCAGATGTAGTAGCCACTGTCGTCTCACCAGGAGTCGATGTCACAGTGCTTCGGTCAGTGGTTGCCGGAAGTGTACGAAAGGTGGTTCTTTGTGTAGTGCTACTTTGATCTGTCGATGTAGATTCTTCCGGCGTTGTCGTTGGCACTGAAGTTCCTTGGCTGCTTGTGGTCGTTTTCATGCCGTATGTTGTGGCCGTGGACGGATGCCCCGTGGTCTGCGATACGGTAGTATGACCTTCCGACGTGTCGTGGCTTGTGCTTGTAGCACTGGCTGTTGTAGACGTGGCGGAAGACGATTCAAATGTGCTAGCCCTCTCCGTTGTTGTAGTAGCCGAAGTGGTCTCTGCAAGGGTTGAGGCCAACGTGCTTTGCTCAGTTGTTACCGGCAGTGTCGGAACTGTGGTTCTTTCCGCGGTCGTGCTTTGGACTACCGTTGTGCTTGCTGAAGATTGTTCTGTAGACTGTCGGCCAGTTGAATGACCCGTAGATGTGCTGACAAGTGTGCTTGCAGCAATTTCAGTTGAAGGTGTGACCGAAGACGATCCAAATGTGCTAGCTTGCTTCGTTGTTGTACTAGCCACGGTGGTCCCTGCCAAGGTTGACGTCAAAGTGCTTTGTTCTGTCGTCATAGGCAGTGTAGGAACTGTTGTTCTTTGCGCGGTCGTACTTTGGTCCACCGGTGTAGATTCAGAAAACGTTGTCGAATGGACGGACGTTCTTGACCTGCTGGTAATGGAACTTAGTTCAACGGTGGTGCCTGTTGAAGAATATCCTGTCGACTGCGCAGTTGAAAATCCCGCAGAAGTGCTGAAAAGTGTACTTTCAGCACGTTCTGTCGAAGAAGCTGCAGAGGACAATCCAATCGTGCTTGTCTGTTCTGCAGATGTAGTAGCCACTGTCGTCTCACCAGGAGTCGATGTCACAGTGCTTCGGTCAGTGGTTGCCGGAAGTGTACGAAAGGTGGTTCTTTGTGTAGTGCTACTTTGATCTGTCGATGTAGATTCTTCCGGCGTTGTCGTTGGCACTGAAGTTCCTTGGCTGCTTGTGGTCGTTTTCACGCCGTATGTTGTGGCCGTGGACGGATGCCTCGTGGTCTGCGATAC
This sequence comes from Branchiostoma floridae, assembly GCF_000003815.2. Classification (NCBI taxonomy): domain Eukaryota; kingdom Metazoa; phylum Chordata; class Leptocardii; order Amphioxiformes; family Branchiostomatidae; genus Branchiostoma; species Branchiostoma floridae. The sequence continues at coordinate 17,849,459 of NC_049988.1, forward strand.
GGTAGTATGACCTTCCGACGTGTCGTGGCTTGTGCTTGTAGCACTGGGTGTTGTAGACGTGGCGGAAGACGATTCAAATGTGCTAGCTCTCTCCGTTGCTGTACTAGCCACGGTGGTCTCTACAAGGGTTGAGGCCAACGTGCTTTGCTCAGTTGTTACTGGCAGTGTCGGAACTGTGGTTCTTTCCGCGGTCGTGCTTTGGACTACCGTTGTGCTTGCTGAAGATTGTTCTGTAGACTGTCGGCCAGTTGAATGACCCGTAGATGTGCTGACAAGTGTGCTTGCAGCAATTTCAGTTGAAGGTGTGACCGAAGACGATCCAAATGTGCTAGCTTGCTTCGTTGTTGTACTAGCCACGGTGGTCCCTGCCAAGGTTGACGTCAAAGTGCTTTGTTCTGTCGTCATAGGCAGTGTAGGAACTGTTGTTCTTTGCGCGGTCGTACTTTGGTCCACCGGTGTAGATTCAGAAAACGTTGTCGAATGGACGGACGTTCTTGACCTGCTGGTAATGGAACTTAGTTCAACGGTGGTGCCTGTTGAGGAATATCCTGTCGACTGCGCAGTTGAAAACCCTTCAGAAGTGCTGACAAGTGTACTTTCAGCACTTTCTGTCGAAGAAGCTGCAGAGGACAATCCAATCGTGCTTGTCTGTTCTGCAGATGTAGTAGCCACTGTCGTCTCACCAGGAGTCGATGTCACAGTGCTTCGCTCACTGGTTGCCGGAACTGTACGAAAGGTGGTTCTTTGTGTAGTGCTACTTTGATCTGTCGATGTAGATTCTTCCGGCGTTGTCGTTGGCACTGAAGTTCCTTGGCTGCTTGTGGTCGTTTTCATGCCGTATGTTGTGGCCGTGGACGGATGCCCCATGGTCTGCGATACGGTAGTATGACCTTCCGACGTGTCGTGGCTTGTGCTTGTAGCACTGGCTGTTGTAGACGTGGCGGAAGACGATTGAAATGTGCTAGCCCTCTCCGTTGTTGTAGTTGCCGACGTGGTCTCTGCAAGGGTTGAGGCCAACGTGCTTTGCTCAGTTGTTACTGGCAGTGTCGGAACTGTGGTTCTTTCCGCGGTCGTGCTTTGGACTACCGTTGTGCTTGCTGAAGATTGTTCTGTAGACTGTCGGCCAGTTGAATGACCCGTAGATGTGCTGACAAGTGTGCTTGCAGCAATTTCAGTTGAAGGTGTGACCGAAGACGATCCAAATGTGCTAGCTTGCTTCGTTGTTGTACTAGCCACGGTGGTCCCTGCCAAGGTTGACGTCAAAGTGCTTTGTTCTGTCGTCATAGGCAGTGTAGGAACTGTTGTTCTTTGCGCGGTCGTACTTTGGTCCACCGGTGTAGATTCAGAAAACGTTGTCGAATGGACGGACGTTCTTGACCTGCTGGTAATGGAACTTAGTTCAACGGTGGTGCCTGTTGAAGAATATCCTGTCGACTGCGCAGTTGAAAATCCCGCAGAAGTGCTGAAAAGTGTACTTTCAGCACGTTCTGTCGAAGAAGCTGCAGAGGACAATCCAATCGTGCTTGTCTGTTCTGCAGATGTAGTAGCCACTGTCGTCTCACCAGGAGTCGATGTCACAGTGCTTCGCTCACTGGTTGCCGGAACTGTACGAAAGGTGGTTCTTTGTGTAGTGCTACTTTGATCTGTCGATGTAGATTCTTCCGGCGTTGTCGTTGGCACTGAAGTTCCTTGGCTGCTTGTGGTCGTTTTCATGCCGTATGTTGTGGCCGTGGACGGATGCCCCATGGTCTGCGATACGGTAGTATGACCTGCCGACGTGTCGTGGCTTGTGCTTGTAGCACTGGCTGTTGTAGACGTGGCGGAAGACGATTCAAATGTGCTAGCCCTCTCCGTTGTTGTAGTAGCCGAAGTGGTCTCTGCAAGGGTTGAGGCCAACGTGCTTTGCTCAGTTGTTACCGGCAGTGTCGGAACTGTGGTTCTTTCCGCGGTCGTGCTTTGGACTACCGTTGTGCTTGCTGAAGATTGTTCTGTAGACTGTCGGCCAGTTGAATGACCCGTAGATGTGCTGACAAGTGTGCTTGCAGCAATTTCAGTTGAAGGTGTGACCAAAGACGATCCAAATGTGCTAGCTTGCTTCGTTGTTGTACTAGCCACGGTGGTCCCTGCCAAGGTTGACGTCAAAGTGCTTTGTTCTGTCGTCATAGGCAGTGTAGGAACTGTTGTTCTTTGCGCGGTCGTACTTTGGTCCACCGGTGTAGATTCAGAAAACGTTGTCGAATGGACGGACGTTCTTGACCTGCTGGTAATGGAACTTAGTTCAACGGTGGTGCCTGTTGAGGAATATCCTGTCGACTGCGCAGTTGAAAACCCTTCAGAAGTGCTGACAAGTGTACTTTCAGCACTTTCTGTCGAAGAAGCTGCAGAGGACAATCCAATCGTGCTTGTCTGTTCTGCAGATGTAGTAGCCACTGTCGTCTCACCAGGAGTCGATGTCACAGTGCTTCGCTCACTGGTTGCCGGAACTGTACGAAAGGTGGTTCTTTGTGTAGTGCTACTTTGATCTGTCGAAGTAGATTCTTCCGGCGTTGTCGTTGGCACTGAAGTTCCTTGGCTGCTTGTGGTCGTTTTCATGCCGTATGTTGTGGCCGTGGACGGATGCCCCATGGTCTGCGATACGGTAGTATGACCTTCCGACGTGTCGTGGCTTGTGCTTGTAGCACTGGCTGTTGTAGACGTGGCGGAAGACGATTGAAATGTGCTAGCCCTCTCCGTTGTTGTAGTAGCCGAAGTGGTCTCTGCAAGGGTTGAGGCCAACGTGCTTTGCTCAGTTGTTACCGGCAGTGTCGGAACTGTGGTTCTTTCCGCGGTCGTGCTTTGGACTACCGTTGTGCTTGCTGAAGATTGTTCTGTAGACTGTCGGCCAGTTGAATGACCCGTAGATGTGCTGACAAGTGTGCTTGCAGCAATTTCAGTTGAAGGTGTGACCGAAGACGATCCAAATGTGCTAGCTTGCTTCGTTGTTGTACTAGCCACGGTGGTCCCTGCCAAGGTTGACGTCAAAGTGCTTTGTTCTGTCGTCATAGGCAGTGTAGGAACTGTTGTTCTTTGCGCGGTCGTACTTTGGTCCACCGGTGTAGATTCAGAAAACGTTGTCGAATGGACGGACGTTCTTGACCTGCTGGTAATGGAACTTAGTTCAACGGTGGTGCCTGTTGAAGAATATCCTGTCGACTGCGCAGTTGAAAATCCCGCAGAAGTGCTGAAAAGTGTACTTTCAGCACGTTCTGTCGAAGAAGCTGCAGAGGACAATCCAATCGTGCTTGTCTGTTCTGCAGATGTAGTAGCCACTGTCGTCTCACCAGGAGTCGATGTCACAGTGCTTCGGTCAGTGGTTGCCGGAAGTGTACGAAAGGTGGTTCTTTGTGTAGTGCTACTTTGATCTGTCGATGTAGATTCTTCAGGCGTTGTCGTTGGCACTGAAGTTCCTTGGCTGCTTGTGGTCGTTTTCATGCCGTATGTTGTGGCCGTGGACGGATGCCCCGTGGTCTGCGATACGGTAGTATGACCTGCCGACGTGTCGTGGCTTGTGCTTGTAGCACTGGCTGTTGTAGACGTGGCGGAAGACGATTGAAATGTGCTAGCCCTCTCCGTTGTTGTAGTAGCCGAAGTGGTCTCTGCAAGGGTTGAGGCCAACGTGCTTTGCTCAGTTGTTACCGGCAGTGTCGGAACTGTGGTTCTTTCCGCGGTCGTGCTTTGGACTACCGTTGTGCTTGCTGAAGATTGTTCTGTAGACTGTCGGCCAGTTGAATGACCCGTAGATGTGCTGACAAGTGTGCTTGCAGCAATTTCAGTTGAAGGTGTGACCGAAGACGATCCAAATGTGCTAGCTTGCTTCGTTGTTGTACTAGCCACGGTGGTCCCTGCCAAGGTTGACGTCAAAGTGCTTTGTTCTGTCGTCATAGGCAGTGTAGGAACTGTTGTTCTTTGCGCGGTCGTACTTTGGTCCACCGGTGTAGATTCAGAAAACGTTGTCGAATGGACGGACGTTCTTGACCTGCTGGTAATGGAACTTAGTTCAACGGTGGTGCCTGTTGAAGAATATCCTGTCGACTGCGCAGTTGAAAATCCCGCAGAAGTGCTGAAAAGTGTACTTTCAGCACGTTCTGTCGAAGAAGCTGCAGAGGATAATCCAATCGTGCTTGTCTGTTCTGCAGATGTAGTAGCCACTGTCGTCTCACCAGGAGTCGATGTCACAGTGCTTCGGTCAGTGGTTGCCGGAAGTGTACGAAAGGTGGTTCTTTGTGTAGTGCTACTTTGATCTGTCGATGTAGATTCTTCAGGCGTTGTCGTTGGCACTGAAGTTCCTTGGCTGCTTGTGGTCGTTTTCATGCCGTATGTTGTGGCCGTGGACGGATGCCCCGTGGTCTGCGATACGGTAGTATGACCTGCCGACGTGTCGTGGCTTGTGCTTGTAGCACTGGCTGTTGTAGACGTGGCGGATGACGATTGAAATGTGCTAGCCCTCTCCGTTGTTGTAGTAGCCGAAGTGGTCTCTGCAAGGGTTGAGGCCAACGTGCTTTGCTCAGTTGTTACCGGCAGTGTCGGAACTGTGGTTCTTTCCGCGGTCGTGCTTTGAACTACCGTTGTGCTTGCTGAAGATTGTTCTGTAGACTGTCGGCCAGTTGAATGACCCGTAGATGTGCTGACAAGTGTGCTTGCAGCAATTTCAGTTGAAGGTGTGACCGAAGACGATCCAAATGTGCTAGCTTGCTTCGTTGTTGTACTAGCCACGGTGGTCCCTGCCAAGGTTGACGTCAAAGTGCTTTGTTCTGTCGTCATAGGCAGCGTAGGAACTGTTGTTCTTTGCGCGGTCGTACTTTGGTCCACCGGTGTAGATTCAGAAAACGTTGTCGAATGGACGGACGTTCTTGACCTGCTGGTAATGGAACTTAGTTCAACGGTGGTGCCTGTTGAAGAATATCCTGTCGACTGCGCAGTTGAAAATCCCGCAGAAGTGCTGAAAAGTGTACTTTCAGCACGTTCTGTCGAAGAAGCTGCAGAGGACAATCCAATCGTGCTTGTCTGTTCTGCAGATGTAGTAGCCACTGTCGTCTCACCAGGAGTCGATGTCACAGTGCTTCGGTCAGTGGTTGCCGGAAGTGTACGAAAGGTGGTTCTTTGTGTAGTGCTACTTTGATCTGTCGATGTAGATTCTTCAGGCGTTGTCGTTGGCACTGAAGTTCCTTGGCTGCTTGTGGTCGTTTTCATGCCGTATGTTGTGGCCGTGGACGGATGCCCCGTGGTCTGCGATACGGTAGTATGACCTGCCGACGTGTCGTGGCTTGTGCTTGTAGCACTGGCTGTTGTAGACGTGGCGGAAGACGATTGAAATGTGCTAGCCCTCTCCGTTGTTGTAGTAGCCGAAGTGGTCTCTGCAAGGGTTGAGGCCAACGTGCTTTGCTCAGTTGTTACCGGCAGTGTCGGAACTGTGGTTCTTTCCGCGGTCGTGCTTTGGACTACCGTTGTGCTTGCTGAAGATTGTTCTGTAGACTGTCGGCCAGTTGAATGACCCGTAGATGTGCTGACAAGTGTGCTTGCAGCAATTTCAGTTGAAGGTGTGACCGAAGACGATCCAAATGTGCTAGCTTGCTTCGTTGTTGTACTAGCCACGGTGGTCCCTGCCAAGGTTGACGTCAAAGTGCTTTGTTCTGTCGTCATAGGCAGTGTAGGAACTGTTGTTCTTTGCGCGGTCGTACTTTGGTCCACCGGTGTAGATTCAGAAAACGTTGTCGAATGGACGGACGTTCTTGACCTGCTGGTAATGGAACTTAGTTCAACGGTGGTGCCTGTTGAAGAATATCCTGTCGACTGCGCAGTTGAAAATCCCGCAGAAGTGCTGAAAAGTGTACTTTCAGCACGTTCTGTCGAAGAAGCTGCAGAGGATAATCCAATCGTGCTTGTCTGTTCTGCAGATGTAGTAGCCACTGTCGTCTCACCAGGAGTCGATGTCACAGTGCTTCGGTCAGTGGTTGCCGGAAGTGTACGAAAGGTGGTTCTTTGTGTAGTGCTACTTTGATCTGTCGATGTAGATTCTTCAGGCGTTGTCGTTGGCACTGAAGTTCCTTGGCTGCTTGTGGTCGTTTTCATGCCGTATGTTGTGGCCGTGGACGGATGCCCCGTGGTCTGCGATACGGTAGTATGACCTGCCGACGTGTCGTGGCTTGTGCTTGTAGCACTGGCTGTTGTAGACGTGGCGGATGACGATTGAAATGTGCTAGCCCTCTCCGTTGTTGTAGTAGCCGAAGTGGTCTCTGCAAGGGTTGAGGCCAACGTGCTTTGCTCAGTTGTTACCGGCAGTGTCGGAACTGTGGTTCTTTCCGCGGTCGTGCTTTGGACTACCGTTGTGCTTGCTGAAGATTGTTCTGTAGACTGTCGGCCAGTTGAATGACCCGTAGATGTGCTGACAAGTGTGCTTGCAGCAATTTCAGTTGAAGGTGTGACCGAAGACGATCCAAATGTGCTAGCTTGCTTCGTTGTTGTACTAGCCACGGTGGTCCCTGCCAAGCTTGACGTCAAAGTGCTTTGTTCTGTCGTCATAGGCAGTGTAGGAACTGTTGTTCTTTGCGCGGTCGTACTTTGGTCCACCGGTGTAGATTCAGAAAACGTTGTCGAATGGACGGACGTTCTTGACCTGCTGGTAATGGAACTTAGTTCAACGGTGGTGCCTGTTGAAGAATATCCTGTCGACTGCGCAGTTGAAAATCCCGCAGAAGTGCTGAAAAGTGTACTTTCAGCACGTTCTGTCGAAGAAGCTGCAGAGGACAATCCAATCGTGCTTGTCTGTTCTGCAGATGTAGTAGCCACTGTCGTCTCACCAGGAGTCGATGTCACAGTGCTTCGCTCAGTGGTTGCCGGAAGTGTACGAAAGGTGGTTCTTTGTGTAGTGCTACTTTGATCTGTCGATGTAGATTCTTCAGGCGTTGTCGTTGGCACTGAAGTTCCTTGGCTGCTTGTGGTCGTTTTCATGCCGTATGTTGTGGCCGTGGACGGATGCCCCATGGTCTGCGATACGGTAGTATGACCTTCCGACGTGTCGTGGCTTGTGCTTGTAGCACTGGCTGTTGTAGACGTGGCGGAAGACGATTGAAATGTGCTAGCCCTCTCCGTTGTTGTAGTAGCCGAAGTGGTCTCTGCAAGGGTTGAGGCCAACGTGCTTTGCTCAGTTGTTACTGGCAGTGTCGGAACTGTGGTTCTTTCCGCGGTCGTGCTTTGGACTACCGTTGTGCTTGCTGAAGATTGTTCTGTAGACTGTCGGCCAGTTGAATGACCCGTAGATGTGCTGACAAGTGTGCTTGCAGCAATTTCAGTTGAAGGTGTGACCGAAGACGATCCAAATGTGCTAGCTTGCTTCGTTGTTGTACTAGCCACGGTGGTCCCTGCCAAGGTTGACGTCAAAGTGCTTTGTTCTGTCGTCATAGGCAGTGTAGGAACTGTTGTTCTTTGCGCGGTCGTACTTTGGTCCACCGGTGTAGATTCAGAAAACGTTGTCGAATGGACGGACGTTCTTGACCTGCTGGTAATGGAACTTAGTTCAACGGTGGTGCCTGTTGAGGAATATCCTGTCGACTGCGCAGTTGAAAACCCTTCAGAAGTGCTGACAAGTGTACTTTCAGCACTTTCTGTCGAAGAAGCTGCAGAGGGACAATCCAATCGTGCTTGTCTGTTCTGCAGATGTAGTAGCCACTGTCGTCTCACCAGGAGTCGATGTCACAGTGCTTCGGTCAGTGGTTGCCGGAAGTGTACGAAAGGTGGTTCTTTGTGTAGTGCTACTTTGATCTGTCGATGTAGATTCTTCAGGCGTTGTCGTTGGCACTGAAGTTCCTTGGCTGCTTGTGGTCGTTTTCATGCCGTATGTTGTGGCCGTGGACGGATGCCCCGTGGTCTGCGATACGGTAGTATGACCTGCCGACGTGTCGTGGCTTGTGCTTGTAGCACTGGCTGTTGTAGACGTGGCGGAAGACGATTGAAATGTGCTAGCCCTCTCCGTTGTTGTAGTAGCCGAAGTGGTCTCTGCAAGGGTTGAGGCCAACGTGCTTTGCTCAGTTGTTACCGGCAGTGTCGGAACTGTGGTTCTTTCCGCGGTCGTGCTTTGGACTACCGTTGTGCTTGCTGAAGATTGTTCTGTAGACTGTCGGCCAGTTGAATGACCCGTAGATGTGCTGACAAGTGTGCTTGCAGCAATTTCAGTTGAAGGTGTGACCGAAGACGATCCAAATGTGCTAGCTTGCTTCGTTGTTGTACTAGCCACGGTGGTCCCTGCCAAGGTTGACGTCAAAGTGCTTTGTTCTGTCGTCATAGGCAGTGTAGGAACTGTTGTTCTTTGCGCGGTCGTACTTTGGTCCACCGGTGTAGATTCAGAAAACGTTGTCGAATGGACGGACGTTCTTGACCTGCTGGTAATGGAACTTAGTTCAACGGTGGTGCCTGTTGAAGAATATCCTGTCGACTGCGCAGTTGAAAATCCCGCAGAAGTGCTGAAAAGTGTACTTTCAGCACGTTCTGTCGAAGAAGCTGCAGAGGACAATCCAATCGTGCTTGTCTGTTCTGCAGATGTAGTAGCCACTGTCGTCTCACCAGGAGTCGATGTCACAGTGCTTCGGTCAGTGGTTGCCGGAAGTGTACGAAAGGTGGTTCTTTGTGTAGTGCTACTTTGATCTGTCGATGTAGATTCTTCAGGCGTTGTCGTTGGCACTGAAGTTCCTTGGCTGCTTGTGGTCGTTTTCATGCCGTATGTTGTGGCCGTGGACGGATGCCCCGTGGTCTGCGATACGGTAGTATGACCTGCCGACGTGTCGTGGCTTGTGCTTGTAGCACTGGCTGTTGTAGACGTGGCGGAAGACGATTGAAATGTGCTAGCCCTCTCCGTTGTTGTAGTAGCCGAAGTGGTCTCTGCAAGGGTTGAGGCCAACGTGCTTTGCTCAGTTGTTACCGGCAGTGTCGGAACTGTGGTTCTTTCCGCGGTCGTGCTTTGGACTACCGTTGTGCTTGCTGAAGATTGTTCTGTAGACTGTCGGCCAGTTGAATGACCCGTAGATGTGCTGACAAGTGTGCTTGCAGCAATTTCAGTTGAAGGTGTGACCGAAGACGATCCAAATGTGCTAGCTTGCTTCGTTGTTGTACTAGCCACGGTGGTCCCTGCCAAGGTTGACGTCAAAGTGCTTTGTTCTGTCGTCATAGGCAGCGTAGGAACTGTTGTTCTTTGCGCGGTCGTACTTTGGTCCACCGGTGTAGATTCAGAAAACGTTGTCGAATGGACGGACGTTCTTGACCTGCTGGTAATGGAACTTAGTTCAACGGTGGTGCCTGTTGAAGAATATCCTGTCGACTGCGCAGTTGAAAATCCCGCAGAAGTGCTGAAAAGTGTACTTTCAGCACGTTCTGTCGAAGAAGCTGCAGAGGACAATCCAATCGTGCTTGTCTGTTCTGCAGATGTAGTAGCCACTGTCGTCTCACCAGGAGTCGATGTCACAGTGCTTCGGTCAGTGGTTGCCGGAAGTGTACGAAAGGTGGTTCTTTGTGTAGTGCTACTTTGATCTGTCGATGTAGATTCTTCAGGCGTTGTCGTTGGCACTGAAGTTCCTTGGCTGCTTGTGGTCGTTTTCATGCCGTATGTTGTGGCCGTGGACGGATGCCCCGTGGTCTGCGATACGGTAGTATGACCTTCCGACGTGTCGTGGCTTGTGCTTGTAGCACTGGATGTTGTAGACGTGGCGGAAGACGATTGAAATGTGCTAGCCCTCTCCGTTGTTGTAGTTGCCGACGTGGTCTCTGCAAGGGTTGAGGCCAACGTGCTTTGCTCAGTTGTTACCGGCAGTGTCGGAACTGTGGTTCTTTCCGCGGTCGTGCTTTGGACTACCGTTGTGCTTGCTGAAGATTGTTCTGTAGACTGTCGGCCAGTTGAATGACCCGTAGATGTGCTGACAAGTGTGCTTGCAGCAATTTCAGTTGAAGGTGTGACCGAAGACGATCCAAATGTGCTAGCTTGCTTCGTTGTTGTACTAGCCACGGTGGTCCCTGCCAAGGTTGACGTCAAAGTGCTTTGTTCTGTCGTCATAGGCAGTGTAGGAACTGTTGTTCTTTGCGCGGTCGTACTTTGGTCCACCGGTGTAGATTCAGAAAACGTTGTCGATTGGACGGACGTTCTTGACCTGCTGGTAATGGAACTTAGTTCAACGGTGGTGCCTGTTGAAGAATATCCTGTCGACTGCGCAGTTGAAAATCCCGCAGAAGTGCTGAAAAGTGTACTTTCAGCACGTTCTGTCGAAGAAGCTGCAGAGGACAATCCAATCGTGCTTGTCTGTTCTGCAGATGTAGTAGCCACTGTCGTCTCACCAGGAGTCGATGTCACAGTGCTTCGGTCAGTGCTTGCCGGAAGTGTACGAAAGGTGGTTCTTTGTGTAGTGCTACTTTGATCTGTCGATGTAGATTCTTCAGGCGTTGTCGTTGGCACTGAAGTTCCTTGGCTGCTTGTGGTCGTTTTCATGCCGTATGTTGTGGCCGTGGACGGATGCCCCGTGGTCTGCGATACGGTAGTATGACCTGCCGACGTGTCGTGGCTTGTGCTTGTAGCACTGGCTGTTGTAGACGTGGCGGAAGACGATTGAAATGTGCTAGCCCTCTCCGTTGTTGTAGTAGCCGAAGTGGTCTCTGCAAGGGTTGAGGCCAACGTGCTTTGCTCAGTTGTTACCGGCAGTGTCGGAACTGTGGTTCTTTCCGCGGTCGTGCTTTGGACTACCGTTGTGCTTGCTGAAGATTGTTCTGTAGACTGTCGGCCAGTTGAATGACCCGTAGATGTGCTGACAAGTGTGCTTGCAGCAATTTCAGTTGAAGGTGTGACCGAAGACGATCCAAATGTGCTAGCTTGCTTCGTTGTTGTACTAGCCACGGTGGTCCCTGCCAAGGTTGACGTCAAAGTGCTTTGTTCTGTCGTCATAGGCAGTGTAGGAACTGTTGTTCTTTGCGCGGTCGTACTTTGGTCCACCGGTGTAGATTCAGAAAACGTTGTCGAATGGACGGACGTTCTTGACCTGCTGGTAATGGAACTTAGTTCAACGGTGGTGCCTGTTGAAGAATATCCTGTCGACTGCGCAGTTGAAAATCCCGCAGAAGTGCTGAAAAGTGTACTTTCAGCACGTTCTGTCGAAGAAGCTGCAGAGGACAATCCAATCGTGCTTGTCTGTTCTGCAGATGTAGTAGCCACTGTCGTCTCACCAGGAGTCGATGTCACAGTGCTTCGCTCAGTGGTTGCCGGCACTGTACGAAAGGTGGTTCTTTGTGTAGTGCTACTTTGATCTGTCGATGTATATTCTGCAGGCGTTGTCGTTGGCACTGAAGTTCCTTGGCTGCTTGTGGTCGTTTTCACGCCGTATGTTGTGGCCGTGGACGGATGCCCCGTGGTCTGCGATACGGTAGTATGACCTTTCGACGTGTCGTGGCTTGTGCTTGTAGCACTGGCTGTTGTAGACGTGGCGGAAGACGATTGAAATGTGCTAGCCCTCTCCGTTGTTGTAGTTGCCGAAGTGGTCTCTGCAAGGGTTGAGGCCAACGTGCTTTGCTCAGTTGTTACCGGCAGTGTCGGAACTGTGGTTCTTTCCGCGGTCGTGCTTTGGACTACCGTTGTGCTTGCTGAAGATTGTTCTGTAGACTGTCGGCCAGTTGAATGACCCGTAGATGTGCTGACAAGTGTGCTTGCAGCAATTTCAGTTGAAGGTGTGACCGAAGACGATCCAAATGTGCTAGCTTGCTTCGTTGTTGTACTAGCCACGGTGGTCCCTGCCAAGGTTGACGTCAAAGTGCTTTGTTCTGTCGTCATAGGCAGTGTAGGAACTGTTGTTCTTTGCGCGGTCGTACTTTGGTCCACCGGTGTAGATTCAGAAAACGTTGTCGAATGGACGGACGTTCTTGACCTGCTGGTAATGGAACTTAGTTCAACGGTGGTGCCTGTTGAAGAATATCCTGTCGACTGCGCAGTTGAAAATCCCGCAGAAGTGCTGAAAAGTGTACTTTCAGCACGTTCTGTCGAAGAAGCTGCAGAGGACAATCCAATCGTGCTTGTCTGTTCTGCAGATGTAGTAGCCACTGTCGTCTCACCAGGAGTCGATGTCACAGTGCTTCGCTCAGTGGTTGCCGGAAGTGTACGAAAGGTGGTTCTTTGTGTAGTGCTACTTTGATCTGTCGATGTAGATTCTTCAGGCGTTGTCGTTGGCACTGAAGTTCCTTGGCTGCTTGTGGTCGTTTTCATGCCGTATGTTGTGGCCGTGGACGGATGCCCCGTGGTCTGCGATACGGTAGTATGACCTGCCGACGTGTCGTGGCTTGTGCTTGTAGCACTGGCTGTTGTAGACGTGGCGGAAGACGATTGAAATGTGCTAGCCCTCTCCGTTGTTGTAGTAGCCGAAGTGGTCTCTGCAAGGGTTGAGGCCAACGTGCTTTGCTCAGTTGTTACCGGCAGTGTCGGAACTGTGGTTCTTTCCGCGGTCGTGCTTTGGACTACCGTTGTGCTTGCTGAAGATTGTTCTGTAGACTGTCGGCCAGTTGAATGACCCGTAGATGTGCTGACAAGTGTGCTTGCAGCAATTTCAGTTGAAGGTGTGACCGAAGACGATCCAAATGTGCTAGCTTGCTTCGTTGTTGTACTAGCCACGGTGGTCCCTGCCAAGGTTGACGTCAAAGTGCTTTGTTCTGTCGTCATAGGCAGTGTAGGAACTGTTGTTCTTTGCGCGGTCGTACTTTGGTCCACCGGTGTAGATTCAGAAAACGTTGTCGAATGGACGGACGTTCTTGACCTGCTGGTAATGGAACTTAGTTCAACGGTGGTGCCTGTTGAAGAATATCCTGTCGACTGCGCAGTTGAAAATCCCGCAGAAGTGCTGAAAAGTGTACTTTCAGCACGTTCTGTCGAAGAAGCTGCAGAGGATAATCCAATCGTGCTTGTCTGTTCTGCAGATGTAGTAGCCACTGTCGTCTCACCAGGAGTCGATGTCACAGTGCTTCGGTCAGTGGTTGCCGGAACTGTACGAAAGGTGGTTCTTTGTGTAGTGCTACTTTGATCTGTCGATGTAGATTCTTCAGGCGTTGTCGTTGGCACTGAAGTTCCTTGGCTGCTTGTGGTCGTTTTCATGCCGTATGTTGTGGCCGTGGACGGATGCCCCGTGGTCTGCGATACGGTAGTATGACCTTCCGACGTGTCGTGGCTTGTGCTTGTAGCACTGGATGTTGTAGACGTGGCGGAAGACGATTGAAATGTGCTAGCCCTCTCCGTTGTTGTAGTTGCCGACGTGGTCTCTGCAAGGGTTGAGGCCAACGTGCTTTGCTCAGTTGTTACTGGCAGTGTCGGAACTGTGGTTCTTTCCGCGGTCGTGCTTTGGACTACCGTTGTGCTTGCTGAAGATTGTTCTGTAGACTGTCGGCCAGTTGAATGACCCGTAGATGTGCTGACAAGTGTGCTTGCAGCAATTTCAGTTGAAGGTGTGACCGAAGACGATCCAAATGTGCTAGCTTGCTTCGTTGTTGTACTAGCCACGGTGGTCCCTTCCAAGGTTGACGTCAAAGTGCTTTGTTCTGTCGTCATAGGCAGTGTAGGAACTGTTGTTCTTTGCGCGGTCGTACTTTGGTCCACCGGTGTAGATTCAGAAAACGTTGTCGAATGGACGGACGTTCTTGACCTGCTGGTAATGGAACTTAGTTCAACGGTGGTGCCTGTTGAAGAATATCCTGTGGACGGCGCAGTTGAAAATCCCGCAGAAGTGCTGAAAAGTGTACTTTCAGCACGTTCTGTCGAAGAAGCTGCAGAGGACAATCCAATCGTGCTTGTCTGTTCTGCAGATGTAGTAGCCACTGTCGTCTCACCAGGAGTCGATGTCACAGTGCTTCGGTCAGTGGTTGCCGGAAGTGTACGAAAGGTGGTTCTTTGTGTAGTGCTACTTTGATCTGTCGATGTAGATTCTTCAGGCGTTGTCGTTGGCACTGAAGTTCCTTGGCTGCTTGTGGTCGTTTTCATGCCGTATGTTGTGGCCGTGGACGGATGCCCCGTGGTCTGCGATACGGTAGTATGACCTGCCGACGTGTCGTGGCTTGTGCTTGTAGCACTGGCTGTTGTAGACGTGGCGGAAGACGATTGAAATGTGCTAGCCCTCTCCGTTGTTGTAGTAGCCGAAGTGGTCTCTGCAAGGGTTGAGGCCAACGTGCTTTGCTCAGTTGTTACCGGCAGTGTCGGAACTGTGGTTCTTTCCGCGGTCGTGCTTTGGACTACCGTTGTGCTTGCTGAAGATTGTTCTGTAGACTGTCGGCCAGTTGAATGACCCGTAGATGTGCTGACAAGTGTGCTTGCAGCAATTTCAGTTGAAGGTGTGACCGAAGACGATCCAAATGTGCTAGCTTGCTTCGTTGTTGTACTAGCCACGGTGGTCCCTGCCAAGGTTGACGTCAAAGTGCTTTGTTCTGTCGTCATAGGCAGTGTAGGAACTGTTGTTCTTTGCGCGGTCGTACTTTGGTCCACCGGTGTAGATTCAGAAAACGTTGTCGAATGGACGGACGTTCTTGACCTGCTGGTAATGGAACTTAGTTCAACGGTGGTGCCTGTTGAAGAATATCCTGTCGACTGCGCAGTTGAAAATCCCGCAGAAGTGCTGAAAAGTGTACTTTCAGCACGTTCTGTCGAAGAAGCTGCAGAGGACAATCCAATCGTGCTTGTCTGTTCTGCAGATGTAGTAGCCACTGTCGTCTCACCAGGAGTCGATGTCACAGTGCTTCGGTCAGTGGTTGCCGGAAGTGTACGAAAGGTGGTTCTTTGTGTAGTGCTACTTTGATCTGTCGATGTAGATTCTTCAGGCGTTGTCGTTGGCACTGAAGTTCCTTGGCTGCTTGTGGTCGTTTTCATGCCGTATGTTGTGGCCGTGGACGGATGCCCCGTGGTCTGCGATACGGTAGTATGACCTGCCGACGTGTCGTGGCTTGTGCTTGTAGCACTGGCTGTTGTAGACGTGGCGGAAGACGATTGAAATGTGCTAGCCCTCTCCGTTGTTGTAGTAGCCGAAGTGGTCTCTGCAAGGGTTGAGGCCAACGTGCTTTGCTCAGTTGTTACCGGCAGTGTCGGAACTGTGGTTCTTTCCGCGGTCGTGCTTTGGACTACCGTTGTGCTTGCTGAAGATTGTTCTGTAGACTGTCGGCCAGTTGAATGACCCGTAGATGTGCTGACAAGTGTGCTTGCAGCAATTTCAGTTGAAGGTGTGACCGAAGACGATCCAAATGTGCTAGCTTGCTTCGTTGTTGTACTAGCCACGGTGGTCCCTGCCAAGGTTGACGTCAAAGTGCTTTGTTCTGTCGTCATAGGCAGTGTAGGAACTGTTGTTCTTTGCGCGGTCGTACTTTGGTCCACCGGTGTAGATTCAGAAAACGTTGTCGAATGGACGGACGTTCTTGACCTGCTGGTAATGGAACTTAGTTCAACGGTGGTGCCTGTTGAAGAATATCCTGTCGACTGCGCAGTTGAAAATCCCGCAGAAGTGCTGAAAAGTGTACTTTCAGCACGTTCTGTCGAAGAAGCTGCAGAGGACAATCCAATCGTGCTTGTCTGTTCTGCAGATGTAGTAGCCACTGTCGTCTCACCAGGAGTCGATGTCACAGTGCTTCGGTCAGTGGTTGCCGGAAGTGTACGAAAGGTGGTTCTTTGTGTAGTGCTACTTTGATCTGTCGATGTAGATTCTTCAGGCGTTGTCGTTGGCACTGAAGTTCCTTGGCTGCTTGTGGTCGTTTTCATGCCGTATGTTGTGGCCGTGGACGGATGCCCCGTGGTCTGCGATACGGTAGTATGACCTGCCGACGTGTCGTGGCTTGTGCTTGTAGCACTGGCTGTTGTAGACGTGGCGGAAGACGATTGAAATGTGCTAGCCCTCTCCGCTGTTGTAGTAGCCGAAGTGGTCTCTGCAAGGGTTGAGGCCAACGTGCTTTGCTCAGTTGTTACCGGCAGTGTCGGAACTGTGGTTCTTTCCGCGGTCGTGCTTTGGTCTACCGGTGTGCTTGCTGAAGATTGTTCTGTAGACTGTCGGCCAGTTGAATGACCCGTAGATGTGCTGACAAGTGTGCTTGCAGCAATTTCAGTTGAAGGTGTGACCGAAGACGATCCAAATGTGCTAGATTGCTTCGTTGTTGTACTAGCCACGGTGGTCCCTGCCAAGCTTGACGTCAAAGTGCTTTGCTCTGTCGTCATAGGCAGTGTAGGAACTGTTGTTCTTTGCGCGGTCGTACTTTGGTCCACTGTTGTAAAATCGGAAGGCGATGTTAAGTGGACTGTAGCCTTTTTGTATCCTTGAGTATTAATAATTTGTGATCATGAATTTTATATTTCAATCACATAAATTTGAATATATTGTCTTTTGTCATGACTCTTCTCTTTCTTCTTTTGTCACATCTTTTATTGGAAATCCACCTTTTTTTAATATATAGAATGATTGTTGAATGACCTGAAACTTTTTTGCCTTCTCTTTTTAGATAGAAGCATTGAAAATTACTTTATTTAGGGTTTTGGTCAATTTAGTTCCAAAACATATTTTGGCCCAGTACCCTTGTATTATAATCTTACAACTTAAAATTTGGTACAGAGATGCACTGGACATGCACAGGGCCACCTTTTGCATTCATCACTTTTAAAATGAGTTATTTTGGACCATTTTTACTCAAAATGCATATTTTGGGCTGCAATGCCCTTTTTACAAACCAAATAACCTAAAATGTGCAAAGTGGTATGGAAGATATGTAGTCACAGTACTTCATTTTTTCCCCTTCTGGCATACATTGCTTAAAAATGTTGAATTTTTGCCTCTTCTAGACTAAACATGTATAGTTTTGGCTCTTATGTTTTTCTTTTAAACCAAATAACATAAAAATTTGGTAGGAGACTGCATACAGTATGTCCCAACAAGACCCACACGGAACTATTTTTACACGTATGGTACACGAGACTCGAGAATTACTTAATTTGGGATATTTTGCCATGTTTGACCAAAAATTTATATCTTGGGTTCGTTTGCATGCGGACGGGGTGGATTGAAATTTGCTGTATTTGCTCAAGTGCACATGTCGGCCTTTCTAGTTGAATATTGTAATTGTCGGGTGATGGTTTGGGTTGTTGATGACTTTTCTAGTGATGACGCCGTTACTTATAGTATTATAGTTTCATAAATGATGAAAATGTATGGAGATAAATTTTGTTAGCCTTACCTTCACAGTTGCTTTCGACGGCTAAATCACCGATTCTGAAATGCATAGTTACAAGTAAATGAGTAACCAAAGAAATACAAGCCGTTTAACGATTAACGATGCAATGTGTTCAACATATTGTTGATAAAAGTAAACACACAAACCTGCATTCTCTGTTAGAGTCGACCACGACGCAAAACGACCCGATGGAACAGTAATCATCATCGCACACCTCTGGAGGGGATAAAATAACGACATTGTCTTAGTTTAAGTCGTTTTAGTGACATACTTGAGAAAAAGGTACACAGCTTAAAGTATTTCAAGCTAACTCCTTAATACTAAAATATCACTGTATCTATGTTATGGTGACATCTGTTGAATGACATCCTCAAAGATATATATCTAGATTAACCTGAGTTCCACAAACCTGTATGGTCGCCAAATTATGTTACCCTTTCTCACTCAAGTATCATACATGCTTACCATTTATTATGCAAATAAGGATTTCATTCGCCACCAAAATAACAAATTTTCAAAGTGTGAAAGTGCTATCCTAGCAAGGAAGGCCATTTGTTCTCACTGATTATGTAAATTAGTCTCCCAATGCATGGTTGATATCTAAGGGTGTTCACCTTAACTAAGCTTAAAAATTCTGCATGAAATGCACGTCATTTACCGCAAGAATTTAAAGTAGTATCTTCCTCGTTAGGTAAATTAGGTCTGTATTAACCCATCGTGAATGCCACTCAGTAAACGAAAAGCCTATTTCAGTAAATGCTCAAATTCGAGAAGAAAGAACGCACCGAAGGCAGTCCGTAGAGCGATGCCGAGTGTGTTGTTGCTGTCGGCAGCGACTGCGTCGTTCAGGAGACCAGAAACCTCTTCCTTTTCCACGCAGGGTGTACTAAAGTTGAGGAGCACCGTAGATATGACACTGCCTTCGTAAAAGTTGAGCACTGTGGCGCTGCCGAAAATCGCGCTCAATCCACGGCTAGAGGTAAAGTACTCGGAAATCTGAAGAAGATCATGGTGGTAAGATTCATCATTTGATATACAACAACGTAACTTCTTCTCTAGCAATGCAAACCGTCACCTTTGTGTGAGTCGTGTAAAAGGCTTTGCGGACTAAGTTGAATCATAAGAACACTGAACAATATCAGCTATCACCTTCCATGATATTTGATGTATATCCTTTAAAAAAGCTTTATATTCAACTCCACCTTCAGGCATTAAACAGTCGTTATATTCTCCATCTGGGGCATGCATGACGAACAATATGATAAATATGTAAAAAAAAAATTAATTTGTGCTAAATGATTAAAGAACGAATATTAGGAATACGAAAATATTTGATGTAGAGCCGTAGTTAAGTTAGAAGAAACTCAATGCAAAACTTAGCAGTGTGTGCGTGCATAAGTGTATAATTTGCAAATGCAGTGATATATGCATAGTCAACGTTATAGTATTCCCTCACCTTGTCTACTAGAATGCTAGAAATCCTCCTAAACCGATCGCTCGTGATGTCTAAGTATTCAGCATCCCATTCCAGGGCCTCAAGGGTGAATTCCACTCCAGCAACATCTGGAACTGTGGGACAGACAACAGGTTACCCGATCCTAGAACAGATACTTGCCTGAAAGTGTGTGATGCAGTAACAACGGCAGCCGAATCAACTGCCTTTAGCATAGAAATTAAGCAATAAGAGGAAGATACAGAAGCAAACGAGTTACCCACTAGTGGTCATTCAGAGATTTTGTTAAGAATCGCATCTTTGCAGAAATTTCCAACTTTGTTGGACGGGGCATATAGTATGACAAAAAATCAATCATAAGTTCACCATACCGACACGGTGACAAAAGTACATTTAATCACTATTCATAGGTAACTACTTACATTTTTCACACGATGCTCCGTTCCAAAAGTATCCTGGGTTGCACACACACCGAGAATCCTCCCCAGACGTTAGACAAAACGCATGGCTCCCACATCTTAGACAGTCATCTTTAGGAAATCATAAACATAGATTTTTTAAATGTTTTTGTTTGTGGTGAGGTTAAAATTACAAAACGGTGTAATCATAGCCTCTTTGACCAACAGTATAAAGAAGATACACCTGGATTGCAAAGTTCGAAGGTGTAGTTTTTTTTTTACAAATGTTAAAAGTCCATTGATCTTGGTCTTCGAGCTTATTACATCCATATCGCCAGGTGCAAATGCTAATGTTGTTGTTTTAAAGGTATAGTTTTCATATATATATCATAAGTTAGAAATGTCAGCATCTCATTTTAATGATCTTATATCTTGCAGTAAAATATATTCTGTATCTGTATCCCAAAATGAAGAATGGAAATATGATAGAAATTGATTTAGGTGCAAAAAGTGGGATACAATTGTAAAAATTCAACTAACCTATATCCAAATGATTAAGTTGATATATGTTTTCGTAGTTACAATGTGTGCAGTTTAGAACTTAAATAAACGTAATCTTTTATTATTGAAGAATTCAGAATATTTTATCAAATTGATATTCTTCAAAATGTACCATCACCAACATTTCAGTGCAGTTTTAAATAGTAGTGTTTGTCTAAAAAGCTTGAATAAAGACAGATAACATGAAAATATACGCGCACCTGTTGTAAGAACCGAAGTTGAAGCACTTGTAAGATGGGGTGTAGTACTCTCTACAAATGTAGTCTCCGCCACTATGGTCGATGGGGTGGAAGTTCTTGACGTGCTTGTGCCTGTAGTCTCAAGAAAAGTAGACTGCCCTTCCGGCCTGCCAACAGTGGTGCTTACGGCACTGTATGACGATGCTGCGGCTGAAGACAACCCAAGGGTGCTTGCTGTTTCCGTGGTCTCTGCAGAGCTTGACATCAACACACTTGACCCTGTTGTTACCGGAAGCGTAGGAACTGTTGTTCTTTTCGTGGTGGTACCTTGGTCCATCGGTGTAGATTCAGAAAACGTTGTCGAATGGACTGACGTTCTTGATCTACTAGTGGTGGAGCTTAGTTCAACTGTGGTGCCTGCTGAAGTATATCCTGTCGACTGTCCAGTTGAATACCCTTCAGAAGTGCTGACAAGTGTATTTTGAGCACGTTCTGTCGAAGATGCGGCGGAAGACAATCCAATTGTGCTTGTCTGCTCTGGAGATGTAGTAGCCACTGTGGTCTCAAACAGAGTTGATGTAGCGGTGCTTCGATCAGTGGTTGCCGGTACTGTACGAAAGGTGGTTCTTTGTGTGGTGCTACTTTCTTCTGTCGATGTAGATTCTGCAGGCGTTGTCGTTGAGACTGAAGTTCCTTGGCTGCTTGTGGTCGTTTTCATGCCGTATGTTGTGGCCGTGGACGGATGTCCCGTGCTCTGCGATACGGTAGTATGACCTTCCGACGTGTCGTGGCTTGTGCTTGTAGCACTGGGTGTTGTAGACGTGGCGGAAGTCGATTTAAACGTGCTAGCCCTCTCCATTGTTGTACTTGCGACGGTGGTCTCTGCCAAGGTTGAGGTCAACGTGCTTTGCTCTGTTGTTACCGCCAGAGTAGGAACTGTGGTTCTTTGCGCCGTCGTGCTTTTGTCCATCAGTGTAGATTCAGCAAGCATTGTGGTGGCGGAAGACGATTCCAATGTACTAGCCCTTTCCCTTGTTGTACTAGCCGAAGTAGTCTGTGCCAAAGTTGTTGTCAAAGTGCTTTGCTCTGTAGTTACAGGCAGTGTAGGAACTGTGGTTCTTTGCGCGGTTGTGCTTTTGTCCATCGGTGTGAATTCATTAAGCGTTGTCGTGGCGGAAGACGATTCAAATGTGGTAGCTCTCTCCGTTGTTGCACTAGCCACGGTGGTCTCTGCCAATGTTGAGGTCAGAGTGCTTTGCTTTGTTGTTACAGGCAGTGTAGGAACTGTGGTTCTTTGTGCCGTTGTACCTTGGTCCACCGCTGTAGATTCAGAAAACGTTGTCGAATGGACGGACGTACTTGATCTGCTGCTTGTGGAGCTTAGTTCAACTGTGGTGCCTGCTGAAGTATATCCTGTCGAATGTCCAGTTGAATACCCACCAGAAGTGCTGAAAAGTGTACTTTCAGCACGTTCTGTCGAAGATGCGGCCGAAGACAAGCCAATTGTGCTTGTCTGCTCTGGAGATGTAGTAGCCACTGTGGTCTCTTCGAGAGTTGATGTAGCAGTGCTTCGCTCAGTGGTTGCCGGCACTGTACGAAATGTGGTTCTTTGCGTGGCGCTACTTTGATCTGTCGATGTAGATTCTGCAGGCGTTGTTATTGAGACTGGAGTTCCTTGGCTGCTTGTGGTCGTTTTCGTGCCGTATGTTGTGGCCGTGGACGGATGTCCCGTGGTCTGCGATAAGGTTGAATGACCTTTCGACGTGTCGTGGGCTGTGCTTGTAGCACTGGGTGTTGTAGACGTGGCGGAAGTCGATTTAAACGTGCTAGCCCTCTCCATTGTTGAACTTGCGACGGTGATCTCTGCCAAGGTTGAGGCCAATGTGCTTTGCTCTATTGTAACCGGCAGTGTAGGAACTGTGGTTCTTTGCGCCGTCGTGCTTTTGTCCATCAGTGTAGATTCAGCAAGCGTTGTCGTGGCGGAAGACGATTCCAACGTACTAGCCCTCTCCCCTGCTGAACTAGCCGAAGTAGTCTGTGCCAAAGTTGAGGTCAAAGTGCTTTGCTCTGTAGTTATAGGCAGTGTAGGAACTGTGGTTCTTTGTGCGGTAGAGCCTTCTTTTACCAGTGTGCTTGCTGAAGATTGTTCTGTAGACTGTCGACCAGTTGAGTGCCTTAAAGATGTGGCAACATGTGTGCTTTCAGAAATTTCTGTTGTAGGTATGACGGAAGACGATCCAAGTGTGCTAGTTTGCTTCGTTGTTGTACTAGCCACGGTGGTTGCTGCTAAGGTTGACATCATGGTGCTTTGTTCTGTCGTTACCGGCAGTGTAGGGACTGTGGTTCTTTGTACCGACGTACCTTGGTCCACCGGTGTAGATTCAGAAAATGTTGTCGAATGGACTGACGTACTTGATCTGCTGCTTGTAGAGCTTGGTTCAAAGGTGGTACCTGCTGAAGAATATTCTGTCGACTGTCCAGTTGAATGCCCTTCAGTAGTGCTGACAAGTGTACTTTTAGCATTTGTTGTTGTACTAGCAACTGTGGTCCCTGCCAACGTTGAGGTCAGAGTGCTTTGCTCTGTTGTTACCGCCAGAGTAGGAACTGTCGTTCTTTGCGCGGTCGTGCTTTCGTCCACCGGTGTCGATTCAGAAAGCGTTGTCGTGGCAAAAGACGATTTAAATGTGCTAGCCCTCTCCGTTGTTGTACTAGCCACTGTGGTCTCTGCTAAGGTTGAGGTCAAGGTGCTTTGTTCTGTAGTTACCGGAAGTGTAGGGACTGTGGTTCTTTTTGCCGTCGTACCTTGGTCCACCGGTGTAGATTCTGAAAACGTTGTCGAATGGACTGACGTTCTTGATCTGCTAGTGGTGGAGCTTGGTTCAAAGGTGGTACCTGCTGAAGAATATTCTGTCGACTGTCTAGTTGAATGCCCTTCAGAAGTGCTGACAAGTGTACTTTTAGTATTTGTTGTTGTACTAGCAACTGTGGTCCCTGCCAACGTTGAGGTCAGAGTGCTTTGCTCTGTTGTTACCGGCAGTGTAGGAACTGTCGTTCTTTGTGCGGTTGTTACATCCACTGTGGTCTTTTTAAGAGTTGAAGTCGCAGTTGCTAGTTCTGTAGTAGCAGGCATTGTATAGAATTTGGTCCTTTTCCCGGTCGTGCTTTGATCTGCCGATGTAGATTCGAAACGTTTTGTGGTTGGGACTGATGTTTTGGGGCTGCTTGAGGTCGATCCATATGTTGTGCCAATCGACGGATGCCCTGTAGTTCCTGCATCAGTGGAAGGACCAATGTTTGTACTAGTGGCACTGAGTGTTGAAGATATAGCAGAAGATGATTCAAATGTGCTATCCCACTTTGTTGTTGCACCAGCCACTGTCGTCTCCTCAAAAATTGAGTACAAAGTGCTTGCTTCTGTTGTTACCGACAGAGTAGGAACTGTGGTTCTTTGCGTGGTCTTGCTTTTGTCCATCGGTGTAGATTCAGAAAGCATTGTTGTGGCGGAAGACGATTCGAATGAGCTAGCCCTCTCCGTTGTTGTACTAGCCACGCTTGTCTCTGGCAAGGTTGGGGTCAAAGTGCTTTGCTCTGTTGTTACCGGCAGGGTCGGAACTGTGGTTCTTTGCGTTGTCGTTCTTTGGTCTACCGGAGTAGTTTTAAAAACCGTTGTAGGCTGGACTGAAGTTCTTGACCCTCTGTAGGTAGAACTAAGCTCAATTGTTCTGTCTGCCGTAGAATGTTCTGTCGTTTGTGCATCAGTTGGAAAACCTTCAGAAGTGCTGACAAAAGTACTTGTAGCATTGTTTGTTGAAAATAAGGCGGAAGACGGTCCAATTGTGCTTGTCCGCTTTACAGTTGTACCAGGCACTGTAGTCTCTTCAAGAGTTGATGTTTCAATCGTTGGTACCACGGTACTTTGCTCCTTCGTGGATTTCATCGTGGGTTGCGTTGTTATATGCGTAGATCTTTGGTCTAACGTTTTAGCACCGCTGGTGTGTGAAACGCCTTCTGTTGTGCCAGTCGAATAATGTGCTGTAGTCTCCATCACAGTGGACTGACTTTCAGACGTTCTATCAATTGTGCTTGTGGCACTCTGTGTTGGAGACGTGACTGAAGGCGATACTGTAGACGGAAAGGTACTTTGCTCCGTCGTACCCCGCACAGTGGGAAATCTGGTTCTTTGTGTGGCCGTACTTTGGTCGGCTAGTGTAGAGTCTCCTGTAGTCTCCAAGACAGTCGAATGGCCCACCGACGTTCTAATAATCGTAGTTGTGTAACTTTGCGCTAGAGTCGTTGCTGTCGCCGCTGTAATTATGTCGCTCTGCACTGTTTGTTCACCGGACAATGTAGATGTCAGAGGGCTTTCTTCTGTTGTTGGCTGCAATGAGGAAAACTGAGTTCCTTGGGGGAATGTACTTTGGTCTGCCAGTGTAGATTCTGCTGTAGTTCCCATAACAGTGGAATGACCTTCCGTCGTGCCAACGATTGTGCTTGCTGTAGCACTAGGTGTTAAAGACGTGGCGGAAGACGGTCTAAGTGTTCTTGCTGTACTGACCGCTGTGGTCTCTACAAAGCTTGACGTCAAAGTGCCTTGTTCTGTTGTAGGAAGATTTGTTACTTTAGCAGTCGTACTTTGGCCTGTCAGTGTGGATTCTGCTCCAGGTTCCACAACAGTGGAAGGACCATTCGACGTGCTAAGAATCGTAGTTTTGTCATTTTGCGCTAAAGATGTTGCCGCCGTCGATGCCGTTGGGTAGGTCTGCATTGTTTGTTCACCTGACACCGTGGTCTCTTTCAAAGTATATGCCAATGTGCTCTCTTCGGTTGTTGCCTTCAATGTGGGAAACTGAGTGTCTTGGATTAATGTACTTCGGTCTGCTGGTGTTGATTTTGTAAATGAACTTGACTGGGCATATATTGTTGAGCTGCTTGCTGTGGAACTGCTTTCTTCCGTTGTTTCAGTTGAAAAATATGCTGTATTCTGAACCTTGCTTGTTTGATCTTGTGATGCTGTAACAGCTGTACTTAGCTCTTCTGTGCTGGTCTGCATTATCGTTACCCCTCTTTCCGTGGTCTCATGATGTGAAGAGGTCACGGTATTGTGCTCAGTTGATGCTTGCATTGTAGGAATTTCTGTTTGTTGCTCTGAGGTAACAACATAGGTCACACTTTCTGCTGTTGTCTGTATAGGTTCCATGTGGCTTTCTCTTCTATTTCTTGCCTTTGCTTCGGCTGTTTGGGAGATCTTTTGTTGTCCTCCTTCTTTGTCATTTTCTGATCCTATGAAAATCAGATTTAAAAAATCTTTCTTTTTCGTTGAAAGACTTTCAGTGAGTTCTTTGTACTCTATGCCTTGTCCTGTACTTTGTTTCATTTCCACATTTCTAGTTTGCATTTTTATCTTCTTTATCTTACTTTTTACATCCTTCCATGTTGAAAGGTAATTTTGAAAGAGATCTTCATTTCTATTTACAGATTCATTATATGTATTCCTAAATTTGCGAATACCGTCTCTTTCTGGCGTATTTTCATGTCTTTCCGTGGGAGTGTTGTCAATTGTTGTTCCCTTCGGTATACCGTCATTTTGTCCATGCTTATTTGCGAACTGCAGACCTACAACGTCAGTGTCTTTCAACTTTTCTTCAGAAGGAGACAGTCGCCTTTCCTTTTCCGAGCCATCGAATGTCCATGTTGTTTTTAGCTTAGATCTTCCAGTGAGAGGCACGCCTGCCTCTGGATCTGCGTCATTTGAATGTGCTGGAATAAAAATGGCAACAGCTTAGCTACATGGAATACTCCATATAAGATGTACGCAATACGTTATTCATACTCCTTTGTATTTCTTCGTCGTCTTAACATCACTCACTATCTACTAGAATTTCGGCTACGTGGCAAGATACTTTGTATGTTATTAAGTGTTACATCACACTTACATACATGTTATGAATTATGAAAGTTTACGCTGTGGGCTAATAGATTCCTGACAAAACTCTACCCCATTTGATGAAACATGTCTTCGGGCAACAAACTCAAGCTGTGCGAGCGACTTCTGACAGAAGTGTCGGGAAAGGGAGAATGCATAGCCTGAA
This sequence comes from Branchiostoma floridae, assembly GCF_000003815.2. NCBI lineage: Eukaryota > Metazoa > Chordata > Leptocardii > Amphioxiformes > Branchiostomatidae > Branchiostoma > Branchiostoma floridae. Next base: position 17,875,374 of record NC_049988.1, read on the forward strand.
GCGACAATCATCTGGTGATTACGTCTGCATGACTATCTTTTTTGTTGTGTCCTGAACCCTACACAATTCCTTCATCTTCGCACGTTACATATCATATACCCCCTGTAGACTTTTCTACCTATTCTTCGCGTACGTCGTATGGCCCAGTGGCTAGGATACGAGATTCCGAGCGTTCCTGACTAGATGCTGTGTCTTTGGGCAAGGCGCAATACACCTCACGTTAGCCTGCCAGGTGTAAATATTGGTACCTGACTTCGGTTGGGGGGGGGGGGGTTAAACTAAGTGGCAGGAGCGGGCTACCGTGCATTGTAACACCGTGCCGTAGACACAGTAGATAACATTACCCACTGACGCCACCTATATTGGACTAATATTAACTTTTTCTTCACCTACGTATACGACTCCTACAGAGGTGCAGGATAGGTGCGTGTGACCCGTGCACGTGTGACCTGTGCACGTGTGAAATGGCGGGTTCCTGTAAAAACCGGGGCCCCGCGGGGCCACGGGGTACCCCGCGGGGTGCCCCGCGGGGCCCCCGTTGTACAATAAACGCTTAGCGGCGCTGGGATCTGGATCTCTTTCTAACTTTTCATGTTCCGTGCAGATGTCCGAGGTCGACCTCAAGGTCGGGGTGCGTAACCCAATACAGGTTAGGATGCCGAAAAATTGGAGTGGATCGCAAACCAGCACCGAAAGTCAGCGGCATAACCAACATGTGGAGCTTTGAACAACGCCGATAGATGGGCAGTTTTGTCATGATACCACACTATCTGGGGGTAGACTTTAGAGTCTTATAATAATAAGAGTTAGACAATTCAATAAATGAATACAGTTTGTCTATCACGTTAAATATGTTACGCAATATATATTGAATATATGGAGATACACGTAACGTTAGATTTAGCGGGGTAATTTTACGTGGGATGAGACCGACTGTCTTATCTTATTAATTTCTCGCCACCCCCACTGCAAGATCAACCTGGCGGAACGCTTCACCAGTATTAAAGCCCTCGTCCGTCGGAAGGAACCCCAAAATCGAAGTCAGCCGAAACTTACCAAAAATTTCTATGCACAGAATATAAAATTTAAACCGATAGATTGTCATACGCCACACGCTCGTTGTTGTTGACGCCGTAACAGTTTACGATACAGCATGTTCGTGCACTTCCGCGTCGGAAATACCCGACGGAATCTAATTATACCGCCTTGAAAAAAATATGATTCAACAATGCATAATGTATTTCGTACTTTTGGAACGAAAACTTAATTGTATAGAGATCTAACAAAATATACTCAGTAAAAAGCAGCGTTGTTTCGGACGAGCGACCAGAATTTCTGAATGAAGCCACTTGAAAGCGGGACATTTTGACGGCACGTGAGTTATATCTCTTGACTGATAGCGGTTGCCATGGAGACGACATAATATACCCTTGATTTCTATGCTGTGCGTGGGAAAGTGGTGCAAGCAGTGGAGGCACAGACTTCAATAGGGGATTACGGGGATATCTTAGTGCCTTAGTGTTTGCATAAATCGCCTTGCACGCCAGCCTCTCCCGCCAAAACCGCAGTGGCCGACGGGATATATTGTGAATATTCTAACAATGGCCGCCCAGTCTAGGTGCCGATTTTTGTCCACAAGGGCAAAATTCCCACAGGATATACGGATATTTACCAGACACAAGTTGTAGATATGACGGTAAAAAGTTCGTACGTTCAATAAGGTTGTTCATTTAGCAGCACTCGCTATGAGTTCTGTAGCGTTATTGTACCAATAAAACAGGTTAAAGCTCTTCCCTCCCTCTGCAAGAAAGGGTCAGGTCCAGGTCCAGGACGCAGGAACCATGGACTCGGCAACGGACTCGGCAACGACGCAACGTGCGGCTGATATCAATGTATTTTGATTATTACACACTGATTATTATATTAATGATTAATATCAATGTATTTTGATTATCCTGCTGAGAAATGCTGGTGGGAAATCATGGTGAGAAATCCAAAACTAGTTTGTTTTTTTCAAGTCACTCCGCAAACGGGGCCCCGTACGGGGCCCCGACGGGGCCCCGTCGCGGCCCCACGGGGCCCCGCGGGGCCCCGGTTTTTACAGGAACCCTGAAATGGCAAAGTTGTGCGCAATGATTCTTCTACAGCTATTTTCTAGTGATTCCTCTTTATGGGTTCAGACATCCTTTTCAAAATACGTATATGAGGATGATAACCCAAATCTACAATTTGGAAAATGTTACAGACATTTGTAAATAAAGTGGGAGAATCATAATTAATTTAGTCAATCAAAAGTAAGAGTTTTTGGCGACGCCTTATGGGCGAGCCGAATAGTATAGTGTGCGTCCGATTGGAAAGAACTGTACAGGAATTTCAGGAATTTTTTCCGCGCGTGCGTAGTTGCATCATGCGGGACTGAACCTTTACCTTGACAGGTAAGCTTTCTAGTCGCAGGGTACATACCGATATACGTGTGCACAGCAGCGTTTTCCGTATTCGCGCAACGGGCGATTTTTGACTGATCGCCGTGCGAAATTGAGAAAAACCTAGGAATTCAGACGTACCAGACTGTGATGATGTAACGTTAATTCTCATGATTCTGCCTGGTACAGTAACAGTGTAACAGTGGGGTTCAACCGTTCAAGCGCTGCCAAACTGACCACGCCAACAGCTATGAGTTTTTGGCGTTGTGGTTTGCACGTTGAAGTTGGATTTGTGATCTACCAATCTGGGTTCGATTCTAGGTGTCGGCATGTTGTTGCTTTCTGTTTCTACTCCCTCCCCTGATGTTTTTGAACACCACCACATCAAAATGATGCTTCTGGGTCTTCACCAGAATGTCTTGAACAATTGGATATCTTGGAAACTTGGAAACGCTCTAGCAGCTCGCGAGATCTTCCACTAGTCATGTCACTCGAGGTTTAATCGCCGACTCCTCTAAGATCCAATTATCCCCTGACAGCCAGGGATTCAGTGTAACGCAGGCTAGTGGGCATCTGAAATGTGCATACCTCGGGGATTACTCATGCTGATTTATAGGGATATCTTTACACGTGACTGTCAGTTTACAATATCCTAGCAGATCTACCGGTGCCAAGACAATATCCATGAGCCAAAACAGTATTCCTGGCCACCGGAGGCTAATAGATATTACTTTTTGGCCCGGCATCATGGATACTGTTTTGCCACCGGTAACACGGTAACTAGTATCGATGTGCACTCAGCATGAACTCGTTCAAGCACCTATTTACTCTTGTCATACAGGAACACATAGTGATACAAGGAGAGAACGAAGCGGTTTGGAGCATGTGATGCCTTTTTGTTAACGAGAGGTGAACCCATTGGTCCGGACGTCGCGCGAGTGGAGGTCAAGGGTCACTTCCGTCAGCGTAATTCTCTACCATTGTCCTGACCGTCATGAATGTCTCTGAAATCACAACAAAATGGTACCCCATCCTTCCTCTCGGGGCAGTATACAGGAGTCTTTTTGTGACTCACTGTGTCCAGCCCTTCACGATAAACAGTTAACAACGCATTGCATTATTTCGGCCCGCCCTCCTGCCAGCACCCATCCCCGTATGTGTCCTGGCAAAAACAAAAACAACAACAACTACATACGTCTCAGTATAGTCGATGTTTGGTACACACCAAGTGGTTGAACACTCAACAATTTCCATGAAAACACCACACGTGTTTGCAGTGAAGGTTTGCAAGAATCTCCGGACGTACAAACGTTCTGTTCTAACTTCTACTCACGTTCTCTCCCATAGATACAAGACCCGTCATACAATCCACCGGCCACACTCGGCTTGCAACGTAGCCTGGTTACCAAACCCCAGCCCGATCTCAAGTATCTATCGTGCAGGGGTCTGGCAGGATGGGATAGGAACTCTTCTCAATTTTGCACCTTATAGTGGGCAAAAAACCCCACCAATAGAACAACACAGGATCAGCAGGAGGTAATTACACCCCTGCCATGATTGGTTAAAGACCCCCAACTGTACTTTTTGAATCCATAACGTAGCTGATTCGCTACTGTGATAGCCTGCTGACCAACTGTGGTGTGTTGTAGCTGGCTACCTGTGGTGAGAGTGGTCATCAATCCTAGGTTCTCCTCCCACTGATCAACGGGCCTTCGAGAACCTTTCTACAGCCATGTTGCCAGACCCCAACACGAAAGATATATCTTGAGGTTGGGGTATGGAATCCAGGCTACTTGCAACGTTGCACACCAGAGTTGCACACATGCTGACGAGCTTCTGTCGTTTTCAAACTTGCCTCTACCTACTAAAGCACCTCTTGTATTTCCCTGACATTTCCTATATCTCGAGAAACTGGCTGTTCACGTAACGGGATACAGTATGTCCCTGGACGAGGAATCACAGTTCTGCACGTGGTACGAGGTACGAAGGCCCACAAGGACACAGTAGGAGGCCTGTAAAATCCACTTTGCGCAATCTCTGCGCCACAGCATTTTCTTAGCCTCTGCACACACTGGCCTCTGCAAATCCTTTCTATAGCCTTCATGCAACAACAATTTCGCAGCGTTTCTGTAACAAATGATATTCGCGCAACCTCTGCCCAACAACATTTAAATGCCTCTTTACAAGCCTTAAAAAATAAGTCTTTCACTGTGACACACCCTGATTAATGGTGCAGTGGGCGGTCCCTGTTTTGAAACGAAATACAGTAGTGGGTAGCCATAAAGCAGGAAATTTACTGTTCAGGAACTTGGAGACAGTAGATGAGATGAGCTTTCATAACCGTTCTAAGACCCCCTGGGACCTTTGATCCAAGACCCCCTCCCCCCCTCCAACTTCCGTGTACCCGACGTGCCCCGGACATACCTAGCCATTCTGTAGCCTGCTATCCAGTCGTATTATATGAATGAATGAATGAAGACCTTTATTGCACATTTTTGCCCCACTGGGTACAAGGTACAAGGGCTAAGTACAGGTCACACGGTAAGAATCACATATATGTAACAATGGAAACAATCATACACATCTATATATGCAGATGTGCGTCTAATCTATTCTATGACATTCGACTTCCTCTCGCTTCTTGGTAATTGCATAAATGTAGCTAGCTGTATGGTTGGTTAGAGTTGGTTTATCAAAAGCTGTCAGGAATATAAATTTCTCTTTACTGTTCAAGTGTCTAAAGTGGGGATATTTACTTAACACATAGTCAAATAAGATGTTCCTATCGCTATCATACAAAGGACAATCCATAGTAAAATGTACTTCATCTTCTACTTTCCCTAAACTACAAAATATGGCATATTCTTTGCTCTAGAGGAGTGTGGTTATGACTTCCTGATTCGATTCGTAATTTGTGGCAACTAATTCTTAGTTTTGTGATGGTAGATCTGTGGCGTACATTGGCAATCTTCAGATATTCTTCTTCTTTCTAATATTGTTTTAATAGTCTGTATGTTCGTAGTTTGTTTTTTGCAGTCCCAACTCTTTTATCGTTGTGGATTTCAGATAGAAAGGTCTGGGAATAAATATCTTTTAAACGTTGATAGATTGATGAAATAATTTGAGGTGTACTTGAGATTGTTGACTGGGCGTTTTGCCAGACGAAAGTATAGCCACATTTCTCTAGAGTGCTGCGTACATCAGAGGCCCAACATTCAGCACCTGATGCTTCTAAATCCATTTAGCACAAGAGAGCATCTGCTTGAAGGCTGTCCGCTGGCACATTCTTGCTAAGTCGAATGAAATACTTAATGGTATTTAGGGAGGCCTCCAGATGAATGGGGTACCTCCCTAGTTCTGCCTGTGCTGCGAGATTACTAGCTGTTTTGGGGATATTGAGTGAATATTTACAGCTCCAAGTCGCTTCTGTATTGCCCGCGCGCAGATAAAGGAATTGGGGACTATAATACGACTGGATGCCAGGCTAGCAATTCTGTACTCGGGCTAAGCCAATCGTAAATTTGAACCCAGGTTAACTCTGCCACCCACCTTTAACTAGACAAATGTAGGCGGTAAAAAACGCGAACACACATCACGACAAACAAGCAGACAAACCGGAAACAATAATTCCGTTTTTCACTACAAAATCCCAATGCCGTCTCGCACCAACACCATGTACTACGAATAGACATTCGATATGGGGCGTGTATGTGCACTTTGCCCAAAGAAACTACAGTGGCCTGGCTACTCAAAATACTTCCGTGCAGGCTGTACTAGTATCTAGACAAGTTCGGCATGGCTTCTTTAAGCAGAGATAGACCGTTTCTGATAACAGGCTATGGTTCCATAGATACTGAATACAGACGATAAATTCGTAACCCACAAATCTACATTAAAAAAAAAAAAAAAACAGGCAGCAACTGTTCACGTTCATCATTTCATGATGTTTCTTGATGGTCATGCTAAACGGTTGGTTTAATGACAAAGAATTTCATCAAGTGCAAATTGTCTATTGAAAAGGGCAATAACCTATTCCCTACATGTTGATCTTAGGTGAGTGTTTCATATTTATATTTCAGCCATACCATATATGGTATGGTGAAATATATTGTATTCGTAATGTTTCTTTCTTTCTTTCTTTCTTTCTTTCTCCTGTCAAATCTTCAAATCGAATCATCTCCGTCGTTCCGGGACCGAATGATCTGAAATTTGGCACAAGAGTAGAGTGGGTCAATACCGAGGTGCTTTTTTCTCATTTTTTTCATATCTGCCTCTAAAATGATTTTATTGAAGTTTAAAGGTCACGTTTTGACCACAACGGTATATTTTGACCCCCTGTACCATTGAATTACAATGGAATGACCTTAAATTTGGTGTAGATAGGCATTAGATAGTTGGTAAAATGATCCAAGTAAAATTTTTGGCATGAACCAATTTCAAATTATCAATTTCTGCACTTTTCTGAGGGGAAATTGGTTTTCTTTCGGCCTTCTCCCGTGAACTCCCGTGACCCCAGAGCCCACAGGTGCCAGGTGCCATCGGTCTGGGGAGAGCGAGAGTTAATTACTTTATGGGCGCCAGCCAATCAGCGACGAGAAAGGCGAATGCTAGTTAATATTCATAAGCGGGGCCTTGCAATCCCGTTTATACACAAACAGATGCATATTACAGCCTTACAGTGGCTATATGTTACCCTGTGCCCGGTTTGAAATTGTAGTTTGCGAGGATTTGGAGCTCAGACAGGGTCATTTGAGCGGTAGCGGACGGTACGCGTGCATTGAACGTCAGAATACAAGTCTGTGTCGATGAATTTACCAACATTCCGCATGGCACTATCAATCATTTTTGGCAGATTTGACTTTGGGGGTTAGTTGAGACAATCGAGAAAATGTTACTTGGCAGAAAACGCGGGAAAATTGGACAGTTTGCGTTTAGTTTTGATACGTAAGTTTGACAGTGGCGAGAATGCATGTATTTTTTCCCAAACAAATGTAGGTACTTCTAACGTTAGTGTTGTTGTTGTTCTTTTTTGACGTAAACTTTGTACATTCAAATTGTAAGTAACTTTAAACTGCCAGAGTTTGAGCCCAATGAAAAACTCTTAGTACCAGAGTATCACCACTGACCTCCGAAAAGAAACCCCCGAACAAGGTAGAAACTCCTATCCTCTAGGTCTCGCACGCTACGAGCAGGAAATTACAACACTCAGACAAGATTACGTCCGATGGCTGATTGCATACAAAGTAAAACACTTTAACAGTGGTATGCAGGGCATATACTTAACAAAGAATTTGAAGGAAAATGAAATATATAGATAAAGCCAAATCAAGTTAACTTGTTGGTCCTGGGATTTTTCAGAAAAGAAATGAAGCGACAGGGTGGTAAAATTCTTGTAAAAATTCGAGACGTCTCCGTTTATGCTCATACAAAACAAGAAGATTGAAGTTTTTAGCTTGAAAAAAACAACAACAACAACAACACACTCCTACTACACAACACTTGCACCTGCTTGACAATTATTAAAACGTATGCCCTACTTGATTAAAAAAAAAGTTCAATGCAATAATAAATGTACCCACATCACAAAGAGATTATGACGGTACTTAGACCTAGTTATCGAAGTGGAAATTGTTGAATGGCGTCATGTAATTTCATGATGAAAATCTTCTGAATGGAAGATGCGTCTTTTTTTACTCTCGGAAAAATAGGAGCTGCCGCAATTCTAAAAGCCAATCAGTTATGCATTGGCGCTCCTGTGGAAGATTATATTCTTCCATATGGGCCCGGTTCATATTGGGCAAGCTCTGTTTTGACCTGGAATCAATTCACAATATTAGTTCTCTTTTGGGGATAACTTACAGTTTAAATATTGCACTTTTGCGCAGGGGTGACTTGGAACAGTCCAATGTTGCGTGGGAATGGGTATGGCTGAAATATGCTGTATTTGCACCCAAGCAAATGTCGGCCTTTCTAGTAGGCCATGTTGCCATGATTTTATTATATCGGTGACATTCTCTGGGGACCCCAAAGCTAAAGCGAGCGGGCGAAAATTTTACAACAAAAAAAATAGTCACGTCAATAAGACCTTTTTTTTAAACCTACTTGCCTAAATTACGAAACCTCAGTGGTCAGGTTGAACAAATGACTAAACACACAGAGTGCGGTATACCGAAAGACAGATTCAACATTTGTATTTTTATTACCTCTTATATTTTTACTTTAGAATTGACTTACATATTCCACGACAATAGTTTCAATCAATGACCAATCTTTAGTATCCTTTTTCCGTTATTGCTAGGTTTTGACACAGCAAAATAAAATACAAAATAGAAAGCCCGATAAACCGACTAAAAAACGTTAAAAAACAGCCGGAGCCTAACCTCTGCTTGGAGAGTTTGGCTGGCGTACTTCAAGAAAAATGACAAAATAGAAGGCCCGATAAAAACGACTAAAAAAACGTTAAAAAAAACAGCCGGAGCCTTATCTCTGCTTGGAGAGTAATAATCATTTTGCAGCTTACTGCATATATTTGCTCGTTTTGCAGCTGTTTTGTACGGTTGCAAATGTATATGGTCAAACACTTTCTTTTTTTTAGTTACGGACAAAAATTGATGAATATGTGTGCCCGACTGTATTCCATATGATGAAATCGACTTTGCCTTACTTGCAGGTTACACAACCCATCCTCTCTGGGGATGAATTGTATAACTCATATACTGTCTTGTTTCGTAACATCAAGGAGGTTATATCACTAGGTGACATGTTATCACACCTGCAGTCAGTGCAGTGTGCTGTCATTTTCGACAAGCTACGAGAAAAGTCTTGTGTGTGTATCTCAAATGTAGGTTGGTATGTAGCCACTTTTCTACATGTGCGTCTTTTTTTGTTTGTTCTGAGTCATCTGAGAAATGTCAACGCAGTTCACAACTTTGTTCCCTTGGGACTGAAATTACAGTCAGTATTATGCAAATCCTGTTGATCTCTGTCGGTGTTTGATAACACTTCCCATTTTTCGCGAACAGTTGCGCAACATACGTTGTAGATCAAAATAATGTTAGCCTTCAGATGGTGTGTTTACAACTCCTAAAGGGATACGAATCAAGTAAAGGGTAGCAAGAAATCTTCGTGTTTCGTAAAGGGTGTATCTTACTGAAGCTGTGGTACACGCGTACGCTCGCGGCTGAGCTCGAGCAATTTGATAGAGTGCTCAACGAATTTCATCGATAAAAACTCTTCTTTGTGCGCTTAGTGTGTTTTGTTTTATTTTCAGTCATACTTGTACATTTGGCACGATAGTCCCATTAGAAAGTCAGTAGAAAAGCATTACAATACCCTAGAAAGGATATGATTAAGGTTTCTGTTGTCTGAACTCATACATAAGATCGTAAAGCCGATAACACATGCATGCGATAACACCTAGATAACACCTGTACTCAGGTGAAAATATCCGTTAAACTAACATTCTGCACACCTGTTGCTTCTTCACGCTTTCAACTGTGGCTATTTTGCACTTTTAACATTTGCTCTGTTGAAGAATGACATTCATTCCATGGGCTTTTTTTTTCAGATACTGTATCATCCAAATTTGGGTATAACGTGATTGTTACGAAAGCGCGAAGAGTTGTTTTGCATCGATGATATTAAGTCGGTAGTCAGATATGGAAGCATAAAAAACATCTGTCAAAAAGGTCGATGCTTGCTGTGAAGAGAGCCCACCACACTCACAGATACACACACAGATACACACACATACACGCGCGTACACACACATACACACACACACACACACACACACATACACACATATACACACACACAGACAAACATGTACACGAGCGCGCAATTCGCCCTCTATGTCCGTATAGACGCGTTCTGACCCTGGTCCATGTTTTCTATTACATTGTAAACAGCATTTGGACCGCGCTAATACTCTTCACTGTACCCAAAACTTCAGATGCGGCCGAAGTATTTCATCGATACTGAATCTCTTAAGTTTAATAACTGAAATTTGGAAGTTTAAAAACAGAAATTTGGGTCAGACGGACAAGTTTTTTTATAGATGTCGTTTCTGAGAAATCGGCAGGTTTTAGTGGACTGTGTAGCCCTGAAGTCATCAGCATTAAAATTGTTTATCGCTGTCATTTAATCAACAGCATTTGGACGTTACGTCTACACATGTTAAATGTAAATTCAGAGCACGCATGCTTAAATATATGTCATGTTTTCTTTTATGTTATGCCATGCAATATCATACTATGTTATGGAATGTGTGTCTTATGTAAACACAGTTACACAAGGGCCTAATCTTGCTTGGTTTGGTGGATTTACTAGTTTTATAAACTCACTGTGGGATACGCTAAGACATCCTAAATCCTGATCGGGCTAACAGCGGCTTTTCTAAACGCGTTCTGTGAGTCAGATTTTGTCAAATTTTTATCATTCCTCGGGCAATATTCACACAATGGAATCTGATCTGCAGATACTATCCTGCACTTACTACACATTTTGTAATGCCTCCTCACTCCATACTATACTGTACTTACTAAAGTTTGCAATGTTTCCTTACTCCATACTATACTACATTTACTATAGATTTTGTAATGCCTCCTCATCCCATACTATACTGTACTTACTACACATTTTACAATGCCTCCTCAACCCATACTTTATTGCACTTACAATACATTTTGTACCCCCCCCCCCCCCCACACACACACACCACACACAGACACACACACACACACACACCACACTCATAGAACAACTGAGATATTGCTAAGTTCTATACCACGTACCTCTGTAAAGGTGAAAGGTTTTGGCGACGATACAGACACAGGCGACGGTAGTGAGAAGGTACACCAGGAGCCGTCTCCACGGCCAGGCTGAGTACGGCTGGAGTTTCATCTTCTAAAATCCTCCTGGAAAATCGCGGAAAACATCCTATAAGCCAGGACAAGTGACAACGTCTCTCCTTCGGATTAATTTAAAACAAACGCGTAAAATCATGCTGGTAAACTGACTAGCATTTGCGTTACGATCCAACCGCGACTGAAACAATAAGCCAGAAGCTTCGTCAAACTAGGCCGAACCAAAACCAGTTTCACAAGTGGTGGGTTGTCAAGGCAACAGCTATTGTAACGCTTGTAATTAATCCTGATTATCGTCTATTGTAACGATATAATTCCTTAACAGTGTTGTAAATACGAAGCATTTGTCAGATATGAATGAACTGTTTTATGTAGGATAAAATACACAACAAGCAAAATATGTATTTTTCGTATTTGTAAGTGCAATATTGGTGATCGTGCCAATGTTATGTACATCTAGCTAGCTCCGTCGTTGTCAGCAGATGACAGCTTTTAACGCATCCATCACAAATGCTTTTGTGACCATTTCTGTTCATGTTTCTTTCCTTATTTCCTTTGATGTAACTAAGTGCTAGTACGTTCCCTGCTTTTAGAATTACTCCGTAGATTGTCGTACGATGTACTCCCTCCACTCCAGCACAAAGTGCCCCTCCGGTTCGCCATGGTCCCGGCCACGGCAGGATACTGAGAATCCCTGAACAGGTTGTACGGTGTGCCCCCACGTGCACCCTGGGGCGCGCTTTCAGGGCCTCAATTTACATAAAAATACTTGTCACAGGTAGACTACAATTTTGCAAACACGCCAAGACAGAGATTTTGCACTACAAGTATTTCGTTTTCTTTTCAAATCCGAACTTGTCTGTAGCGATTATCTCTCAGACACAGAGTGTAGGTATAGCATCAAATTCCTTCATGGATGGAGAAATAAGCAAAAGTGAGTTGTCTAATCCCGAAGACAGCGTCACCCAGTCGGTAAATAAAAGCTCAGCAGAGGAGTCCTTGAACTCAAACTGACTTTTGTCAGGGAGGTATATAGCTACTGCTGCGTGTATTCTGTATGTAGCCCTGTTAGAATAAGTTACTAAAATTGGAGTGCCACATTGTTATCACCTGCCCCCCCCCCCCCCCCCCACACACACACACACACACACACAGAAACTGCCCCAGCTCGTCGACAGCTCGACAGGGGATGATACCATAATCACATCATGCATGAATCGATCTGACGACGAGTCTGCGAGCTCTAATTAATAAATGCCATCTCGGGCAGGGAAACGTCCGCTGTTTTCTCGATAAGCGCCAATGTACATAGGATACCGAACCCCAACCTACATGAGGGGAGATTTTCAGTCAAAAGGCTCGCTCCATTGTTTCTGTGCCGATATCAAACTGTGGCCTATATCAACAAACATATATTCGATCGACAGTCGTAAAGTTTTGCGAGCGGACTTAAACCACAGGCATTTCTTCATGATGGCATATCCCCCACTTTCTTTGGTTAATTGGCCTAAGAGTGAACTATCAGGCAAAAGGATACCTGGATAGACTGCAAAAGACTGACCGAAAACCCATAGCAACTTATTTGTCCTTTTTTGGGCAAATTCTTCTCTTTTTTTATCCAGCTAGTTAACACGTCTGCCTGGAGACTGCATTTTCTAATTCTTGAGTTCCAGAAGATCATTTCTACATCTGAGTAAGTTCTCAGCATGGGTGCGCGGTTTTAGAAGTCACCCAACAAAGCAGTCTGTTCGTATGTCTGTATCAACAAATATTGTAACTTTTGCATCAGAAGAGCAGAGGCTAAGAAGATTATACTTGAAACATTTGTTTAAGATTTGACCGAGTCTATTTCAAGGTACTCAATACATTTTACCGGTCTCGTGGAACAAAAATGTGTCACTTTAGATTGATGGATGGACAACTCAGGATTCATAAATTTGAGGCCACTATATAAAATATATCATCGCGAAAATAAAAATCACTTATCAACCAATATTTTATTTGTTTTATATCATATATGTTTGTTTTTGTTTGTGTGCACTGCGTCGCAATAAAATGTATTTTGTGGTATTTTTGAGTTTTCATGAGTGTAATACAAATCTTAAACCCCGTGTAAATTTACTACAATTCGGCCTCACCATAAAATTCAGCTAGCAATCGTATATATTCTGACTGAGATGGGCAGGAATGTGTAGTTAGACTGAAGTATACATACGAGTATAAAGATGGTAAACTTTATAAATATGTGGAAACAGATGTAGTGTCGCTACCAAAATTCGGGTCCAATTCTGGTAGGATTGAAGCAATAGCTACCTCCGGTAATTATTTGGTGACCGAAACCGTATGGTTTGGGATGTGTGATTGTAACCATTTCGTGTTTTGTTTTGCCCCCCCCCCCTTTTGAATGGACGAACGAACGAATGAACGAATTAGTTAGTAAACAAATGAATGAATAAATACCATTCAGTATTGCAAGTGAAAGAGAACAACTAAAGCTATGCTACCACTAACTCTATCGTTTGCACGTCTCTCCCCTCTTCTTAAAACAAGTGTATACGAATTCACAAAGCTTTTGTTGTACAATGCTGCCTGAGGATGTCATTATATAACTGTTATATATAAAGATTCGTCTCCTGCTAAAGGTTGTATATCACTGCACCTGGGGCACGGTGCGGCACTGCGGGGTTCGTTCACTGCGGCACTGTTGTGTCATTTTCGCCAATATTTATAATTTCGATATTTGCGTAATACGTAAAAGTATGACTTAGAAGACAAAAAAAAAACGTAAGAAAATTCCTTCTTTATCTCTGACATTCGTTCAGTAATCTTCGAACCCTGCAGTGCAGCACAGGTGCCCCACGTGCAGTGAGATACCACATTAACTGTTAGGATCGTGTACCAACATCTACACAGCCTTGTCCTAGCATGAGACGATTATTGTCACTGATTTATGGCACGGGTGATACATGTCTTCGCTCTCACCCGCTTAAGTAAATGTGGCGGAAAATACCAGAACAGGTGTGAACGTACCTGCCCGAAAGGCAGGTTTCTCTGACGTCAGTCTAAATCTGTCGGCGACCTCACGCCAGTAGTTTTGCAGCCCGTGCGTCAGGTATTACGCACTGGCCTGGAGCAAGGCGACTGATAAACGGGCTCACACGACATGTTTTCACACCGAGGTGGCCAGCTGGTTTTGTGGCTAGGGTCGTTAGCTTGAGACCTGAAGATTCAGGGTTGGTGTCCCACACAGGACTCACTGGTGTTGTGCCCTTTGAAAGGCACTTATCACCTATTTTCTCACTCGACTGAGGTGAAATTGAGCACCTAGCCTCAGCCCGGATAGAATAAACATAGAAGTTCCGTATATACAGTGGAAGCCAGTTAATTGCACATCGGATTAACGCACACTTCTATTAACTGCACGGAATCCCAGAATCCCAAACCGGTGCGGTCCAGCTAGATAACTTCGCATTATTGCACCAGCCGGATAATTGCACCAAATTCACTGGCAAATAGGCCGTGCAATTAAGCGGCTTCTACTGTACATAGAAACTGTAATGATTATGCCAAATCGAGACTTTTTTAGTGTACCGGCCACGCATGCTTAAAGGAGCGTCTCCACAAAAATACAGGCGTTCTGTCTGGCATAGATTCATTGTCTAAGACTGTAACATAACACAGGATGGAGTCTATTGTCCGTGGAGCGTTAGGTGGACAAAACCGGGAGTTTCTGATGAATCATGAACATCATCTGTTAGCGAACGTTAGGAAACCGCATTGCTGTTTTAACTGAAGCTTGTACAAAACTACGGTACTCTTAATTGTGTTTAAAAGTTCTGAGTGATAATTGTAGTAGTTGGTTCGTCTCGACACTCTAATAACAGACCAACGAGTCAGGTATGCTTGAAAATAAAGCACCGGATAGAGACTGTTTAAACCTTAACCTTAAAAACTGTTACTTAGTAGAGCGGTACCGAATCATTGAAATTTCAAACTGTTGCCATAACACGCTAACGTGTTTACTTACTGTGAAAATGCCACCTATCAGGAGCCAAAAGCCATGCTTAGATAACAGCGATTATTATCATTCGGCTGACCTAGATTGTAAAGTGTTTACTTTTCGTTTACGCAACTAACCAATCCACCCTCTCCATCTAAAAGAGTGCTACATACATAACTGTACTACTACTACTACTCACTCACCTATCATTATTTCGCCTAGAATAGGACCTATGATAAAGCTGTAATAGATTAGAACAAAAGGTGCAATCACTTAGTCTTTTGTTGGCATTAATTATATGATAGAAGCTCTGATTACACATTTCAGGTTTTAATAATGCCGGCGTCCGTGTTTTGCTCTTTGATCTACATAATAGACTACTCATTCTTTCTTTCTCACGTTTCAATTCAACCCTAAGTAATATGGAGAAAGGATGCTAGCTTAATACTTGAAAATTGAAGTTTCAGTATTTATATCGTGCCATTTCTGCATAAAACGTTCAATCACAAATCTGTGCTACCACTCGCGTTCAAAACTGGTTCCGGTATTAAGTTGCTCCACCCTCATGATTTCATGGTTCAGCGATTGGGTTAGCTATCGAGTAGGATATTTCTGTAAAATGGTATCATCTTCACACTTTCACATGCCCTAAACTGTTGTACAAGGTGTACAATCTTATTTCAATGTTATTTTCAGACGTAGTATCCATCAAAATCTTTTCGTCTCGAAACATTTAACAAAACAAAACATAAGATACATTGCATAGGAACACATCATTCACTTTTGGCATGCCCTCTAATTTTCTACATTCTTCATTTATCATTGTCTCTGAAGAACATGATTTTTACAGACGGATTAGCTAGTCCGGCATTATTCATGATACTTTTACTGGTAATCTGTTTTTACGTTATGCTTTAACTCGTTGCTATATTCTGACAACAACCCAACCTATTGGCTGTCATGGTTTGACACCCAGTAATAAATTGTTGATATAGCGTTGCCTTTTTGGTCTGATTGAATATGGAAAAATATTCGTACCTATTCGAAGGAAAGAATAAATCCAAATTCTTTTTCAGACAATTCTATTGAAGAAATGGTTGATGTACGTCATGCTACAGAGGAACTGTCTTCTTACCTGCTACACTTTTATAGTCAGGAAATCCTGTCGTCTACAAAATGGCAAACTTCCATCGGTGTGGTCTGAAGAAGGCTGTATAGAACACATAGGTACTAACCCTGACAATCCAAGATCTTTGTGGACCTTTGTCTGTTTTTGTAAGACAGATTCAGTGGAAATAATGGGCAAATCACGCCATTGTCTTCTCAAGAATGTCAGCAAAGTAATTAGAAATGATTATCGTTTCTCAAACAACATCCCATTTAGAAAGAAACCTACAACGTGAAAAAAACCTCAGATGTGGGGTCGTGTGAGACAAAAACTGGCAAATCTTTACTTAAAAAAATGCTTGATGACCTGTTTGGTTTTTGTCACAACGAAAAATGTCCTTTTGACAGATCCCATCACAGTTCAGTTTTCTGACCAGTTCTTTTATAAGGCCCGGTTTTTGCAGCCTTTTTAAAGACGATACAACTAAGCAAAAAATGATTGTAGATCAGGCTTAAGCTTTGAACCTTTAGCGCACATGTAGATGCACTAAAATGATTTGCACCTGCATTGTCGTAAGAGAAAATGAAATCTTAAAGATGAGTCTTTTGTGTCCCCATTTAAGAAAATGTCACGGGATTCATTGAAGACCATCGGTGCATGTCTAAACGTTACTGACTGTCAAATTGTAACTAAGCCAATCATTCTATTCAAAGGAATGTTTGCAACGGAAAAAGAAGTAATCGTAGTATTTATGTCTACCCAAATGTCATAACTATTAGGTTTTAAGGATAGGAAAAGGTTTGACCTTAGTTAATGTGACCAAATATGGTAGAAATCGCGTTATATCTCACGATATATCGTTATATATCGCGTTATATCTCATTTCTCTTATAAACGTTCAACTTTCAGCTCTCAGTTAGACACGAAGGACGGTCCATACAAACAGAAGTGCATGACACATGAAGGCCGTAGATGTGTATTTGGCAATGTTGTGCAAACATTGATTACTCTGTATTTGTTCTGTGGTCTTCGAAGAAGTCCATGATACTCAATGGAATTTTCCTTCCTTTATTCATTCATTCACTCATTCGTTCATTCATTCATGCACTCATTCATTTTGTTAGAGTCAAAGGAAAACCACAATTTTCCTCCAAACATCTTAATTACAGTTGAGTTAAAATCTTGGTCAGAAACTGTAGATCGACAACCGTATGTTTACAGTACTAAAATAGAAATTCTCAGCCATCTTGTATCAGAAATACGACGCCATTTTGGCGAGCCGAGCTGCGTCAGAGTTCATGACTTTCAGTTTTACGTCACGTCACGTGATTTGTGACAGCCAATGAATCTGCCACCACGAATTTAATCAGAATTATACTTAAATGTATTTGAACTGAGTCTCCATTGACCGTAATGATCTTCGGTCACCGTTCGTAGTTTTTTATGTCCTAGTACTAGGTAGTCTGTACAAGCACGTCCTTGGTCTGTACTATGAACCTTTCACACCGTCCGACTGTATTTGCTAAACACCAGAAAGTCACGAATTTAGAAATAGCCAGAGACTCGGGCGTTTTATTCTCTAAAAATCTATCCCATCCCACTGGGTTTCGTTCGAGGACCTGCCAATATTGGGCCGATGTCTACAAATCACGAGATGATCGAAAGAAGACCGGGCATTTCATAACTACTGCTAAAATTTCTATGTAGAGTCTTCGGCCGATCAATTTTCATGCTTTGTGATCTTGGCTTTAGTCGTCTGTATTACTGTGTAACATTTTAACTCTGATGAGAAGAAGGCAAACTTTTCCTGTGTACAATTCTCATACTTTCGTACTACTTCAGTCTATATGTTGTGCAACATTCTCTTTTTCGATACAATACAGGCCATTGCCACACTGAAAGAGTAGGTGAACTTTTCTCCCTTCAATTTATGATGTGGAGGACAGTCGTTTGTGTTACTATGGAAAATTTTAACTTTAAGAGAAGGCAGCGTTTCTCGTTTAATCTACCATACTTTCGTAACACTCTTCAGCCTATATATTGTGCATTATTCTTTGTGTCGATACTAAGACAGCTCATTGCCTGATTGAAAAGAGTAGGTAAACTTTTCGCCCTTTGTGGTGTGGGCTTTAATCATCTGTATTACCGTTGAACGTTTGAACTCTGGTGATAATAAGGCAAAGTTTCGTGTTTAATCTATCATACTTTCGTAACACTCTTCAGACTAATACTAGTATTGTGCAACATTCTAGCTCCGTGCCAATACAATACCGGTCAATGACCCAAGAGTAGGTAAACTTTTCTCCCTTTCAAAGTAAAGAATCTGAGATAAATGTTTAATAATAGCTCCTAGGTACATTGGAACACTTCGGATAATGAGAACAAAAGCATGGCGTTTCTCCACCCTAGAACCAAATTGTTTATAAAGGATTCAGTGGATCGAAAAATGGTGATAGACCGGATTGGAATTTCAGACGACGCTTTCGGCATTCACGGGTCACCCGGGGGCACTAAAGGTCATAATTATAGTCTGGGTGACCTTTAAGAAATTGGAGCGAATACTACAAATCAGTTCTTATCGCTTCGGTAACAGTTTCAGTATGTGTAATGCATTCAGAACGGAAATGGAACATAAATATGGTATAATTTGCTGGACTCCTTTGAATAGTGACAACCAGTGCAGTGGGTCTTTTAGAACCCTTTGCGACATGTGAAAATTCAGAAATATATGCTTGTAGAAAAAAAAAACATTAGATAAGTGTGGGAACCCTGTTATCATCTCACAACAATACGCGAGTCTACAATTTCAGGTAGTCATTATTTTGACACCCGCCTTACACACCCGTCTTATCTTGAGAAAAATCTCTCTGGCAAGTATCTACGGCTAAGCGGCATATTGCGTTACTGACGAGAAGTTAAAAGCGCAAAGCTCCAGTCGTTTAATTCTCAATTCAAATTTCGAATTTGCACTGTTTAGTGATGTTAAAGCCTTATATACGACGAATCTTTGGGATTGCCTCCATGCTATTATGCTGTTATGACCCCCCAAAACACTTGCCATGACATCAAGTGGTACATCTAGATCTATTGACATTTAAACTGTGCCGAAGCCCTCAGGCCATGTCACCCCTGCATTGTTGCAGAGTATGGAGAACCGCGACTGGCCAAACAGGTCCAGATTTTATCTTTAGAAATGGTTGGCTCGTGGGATGTATCCAAGTACTTTATAGTCTAGTCCTTGACACGAAAGGACAACTTATACAAAGCAGGTGTCAAACTGGTCATTCTTGGAAGGCATTCTTAAAAAAACAAAATCAAAAATAGAACAAAGCGTTAAAAGTTTTAATTGGAATTCACCATAGTTCCCCAGCATATTTGTACTGTGATCGTTCAGAGCAAGCACGCGTATCCACCTATTTTGTTAATTTCAAGCTTCCTAAAGTAAACAAGGGCAGAAAAATAACTATCACAGTAACCAAGTTCGACACAACCTTCATGCTGCCGTAAAATTACATTATAGAATTGCAATGCTTGAAAAATCCGCTAGGAGGTGACAGTAATCCGTGCCCGTGGCCTCAATCCATGCAACAGACATGGTAGGTGTATTCGTTTTGTTTATTTGTTTGTTTGTTTGTTTGTTTGTTTGTATTGATACAAGGTACGCGGTGTCATGGCTTAACACACCAGGTTTGTAATGAACCGTACAAGCTCCATATCCGGATAGATTTGTTTGATCCATTCACACCGTGAAGGAGCCCTATATTCTTTTCGATCAGTGTAGTGGGTTCTTTAGTGTGGTGGGTACTTGTTTGTTTTTAGTTGGACTTCCATTCAGGTGTTAACGTAATATATATATATCTTTCCACTATTCGTCCTAGAGTCCGTATACATGTTGCTTTCTTTGCTTAGCACTAAGCACTTAGGAACGAGTATGGTAGTTGCCAGTGGACAAGCCACGGCACCTGTTGTAGTGATTGCACAAAGTCGTGTGGCCCACGGGCTATTGAAACGGAGACGGGCGCCCCGTCGTCCGGTCTGGTTTTTATTCATCCTTTTATTTATGTATATTCATTTATTTCAGCTTTGTCACAGGACAGGACAGCGGTAACAGGCGACGACTTTTATCTGGTCCTTGTCCAGATTAAAAACTAAATAATGAGAACAAACGCTGAGATACAATAGTAAACATACACAAACAACATACAAAAACAATGGCATCGGGGAATTCACGAGGTTTTAAGTATAATTTACACATATATAATTGTATAATTGTAACAATCACAATGAATAAGTCAACACCTTCTTTTTTTTTGACTGATTATTGTTTATTCATTCCTCGTTTCACGGACCAATTTTCTATGCAGCCTCCCAGTATGTCGTGCCTGACTATACGGTAGGAGGTGCTGTGTTCCCCGCGCGTCCCCGGGTGTTTAGGCGGTGGTGCCGGCGCCGAAGGTCTCCGTGAAGTGGTTGGAGACGGAGTTGATGATGGTGTTGGCGTCATCGATGTAGGGCTGGGCAACAGCAGTCAGCGAGTCTGTGCAATGGGCAGTTCAACACATGGTGAGTGGGAGGATTAGGGGAACACAGTAAAAGCTAGGGGCACAACCCGCCGTACGTCTACGTGGTGTCTACGTGCCAAAACGTGGGCAATCGCACAGAGATTGTACGTTGTAAGCACGTACAACTCACTTACCACTTGCGCAACGAACGATGCACGCAACCGGCGCAACCGTGCGAGAGACGTGCTCCCTCCCTGCCCCTGCCAGTCCTTCCCCACGTTTTCGGAAAAACGTGGCGGACGTGACCTCCCCAAAAACGTACGGACAAAAAGCACGTACGGCGGGTTGTGCCCCTAGCTTAACAGTCAGCGAGCCTAGGGAAATAGCAAGCAGTTGTGTGGGGGATATAACGCCATTGATGCCCTACTATGTATTGCCGCAGCCGACCGATGATGATGATGTATTGTACCTCTTCGGTGTAAAGCGGATGTACAATGTATGTATTTACCGTAAACAAATCCGTATGGATGTAAAAAAAAATTCTGTAGTGTGGTCAGGATGCTATCGTTACTTGATTAATGAAATTATATTTTCCCTGTAGAGAAAAACATATAAATTGTCTGATGTGTTTTTTTTTGTTTTTCTTTCTTCTTCTTCTTACGCCTGTAGCCAATCAGATCCTATGTTAGATATTAGCTTTGTTTTTTTTTTTAAACAAAAGCATCTTTTATAAGAACATTTTACTCGCACACAATACAGGGCGAGTCCAATGGTATAATATTGTGTGACAAAAGGCTACATTCTGCATTTTCGCGAAAATCTTGTCTTACTAAATTTAGTTATCAATTCGTTTTATGAATACGCTGAAGAATAAATTGATGAGATGATTTTTTTCTTCGATGGCCTGGAATGACTGGTTCATATTTGTCATTACAATTGAAATGAAATTACAAAGATGAAGGATGAAACTTACTGATGGTGTCGTTGACGGTGGTGCTGAGGTTGTTGAGGAGGGTTGTGCCGTGGTCGACCACCTGGGCACCGACAGCGGTGGCGGCATCAACGAGCTACAGGCAAAACAGGGTAATACACGTTGTAATCGCTAGGTGCGCTTGTGAGCAAAAGCAGTCGTTGTCGGATACAGAAAACTACATATCAACACAGCCTTGAGCTTATACATTTACAGCCATACAGTTATAACAGCAATAAAAAAAGACGCTGGAGGATTAGAATTCGGCGGGAGACATGGGCGATAGGCCTCGGAACTTTTGTTGACGAAAGGGAACGAACCACCTGCTAAGATATGGGAACCCGACTCGCTCCGGAAACGCTTCCGTAGGGCCTAGGATCCCCAACGCAAACTATGCTCCTGACTAATTCTTTTACGGTCTGTGTGTTTTGTTGTCTTTCTTATCATATTTTTCGTTTCCGAAAGCTACCCGGCCGGGCCCCGGGTTGGACATTGGGACCTAGGCCTTAGGCTAACGTCACATTTCCAAAACAGGGCCCGGTCGGGCAGCTTCCGAGAGCGAAATATGATAAGAAAGGCAACGCAACACACAGAACGTAAAAGGCCACAATTTCGAAATGTGACGTATGCCTTAGGGATGGTCAGCAAGTACGCCGAATCGCTGGCCTGTACGCTAGGGTCGACTGTTGCTCAGGGTTGAGCTGTTTCAATTCGTTGATTCTGCGTTGATTTGGAGTAGCCGACCCTTGAAAGCCATGGACTTATGAACGACTTACCATGGAACACTCACAGTAAATCCAATGGTCTGAAAATGGAGTTACTCAGGGAGGACTGAAGATGGACTTACTCCTTAATTGGATCAACTTTGGTTTATAGTCCATCGAAACTAACACCAACAGCCCGCAGATATTGCAAAATAGGGTGGACTTACTGTGGGAGTAACTCCCCCTCTGGCACAAGTAAGTCCACATTCTATCCTCGTTTATGTCCCAGGTTTGTAAGTGAGTCAAAATGCCTGAGTAAACCGCGCCATATTCGAACAGCGATCATGGCATGGATGCATTGACATTCTTATAGAGGAAATCCGAAAGGTGGTGCTTTCTGAATTCTATCCCCGTATAAAAGTACGACTGACCTGGTTGAAGGCCACGGAAGCCTGGTCGATGACGGGCTGGAAGATGGTGGACACACCGGCAGCAAGGTCGTCGAAGAAGCCACGGGACTGAAAGGAAACGAACAAAAAACAAAATAAACAAAAGTCGTTCATATGTGAAGGAAGAAGTATGCCCTAAAGCGCTAGTCCCAACAGTATTATTTCTGAAGTGCGATATAATAGATTTAAGCTGCTGATAGATACTGACAGTAATACATCATATCGATGACTTAAATCATTACTGTAAAAGTGGTACAGAAAAGTCTCACCATCCTGATCTTTGTTGCAGCGATAGCCTGCTTGGCCTTGAGGCGGTTGCTAAGCAGAAGACCTGTAAGAAATGTAAAGAAATGAATAAATAACAATCACACGAAATGTTTGGACTACGTCTGGGTTTCACCGATTGTCGGATGGTTTATTTTTTAAGGTTGCCTAGAAAGAAAAAAAAAGAGCGTATTGTTTGTGTGGCACGCATTTAAGAATAATTTAAACTTTTGCAAGCGAAATGACAGCAAAGCAGGCTCTCAATAGCAAAGTCGTGTCATTGCTCCAAAACAGAAGTCAATACTGCAAGTACAAAATTTGCGTTCCTCCATACCCTTTGAAATATGTATTCATTGCTTCAGGCGAAACGATATCGACATTGGCATCATTCGTTTGGATCAAAATCTTGCTTGCTATCAGCAAAACAAGTTAGGCTGTCAGGAGTGAACGAAAACATCTTAGGGAAACTCACGCCTAGTGGTGGCGATAGCCTGAGCAGGGTCTGTAGTCCCGGTCCCGAACAGAGAGTCGATGGTGCCGGTGAGAGCGGTCTGGACATTCTGGATGGCCTGGGTGGTGTGCTCCAGCAGGTCCATGACACCATCGTGCAGGATACTGCCGATCTCGGTCTGGAACTCCTGGCGCTTCTTCTTGCCGCTAAGCAGGCCGGTCAGAGAATCTCCCAGATTTTGAACCGCTTCTCCTACCAGCTGCTGGGCGGTCTGGCCGAGGACGGGCACGTAGGTGTCCAACAGTTCTGGATAAAGACGATAGGCGTAATTATGATTGTTCACTTCTGTACCAAAAATACAGAGACAACATCACCAGGACCATTCTTCTTTTATGTACCAACCGTGGCAAGGATTGCCACGCCGGCGTTGACTTGACAAGTCGTACAAGACGCTGTCCACGGCTTTGAAACCACGATACTAACATATGCATCATCCCCGGGGTGGAAGGATGCATACTACGAAAACACAATAGTTCTTCTGAGGTGTCTGTCTCTAGGTATACTTTCTTTTCCTGTCCACCCCTCTCTTCCTCTCTTAGGGCGATTAATACCCTCCCCACGATTCTATACAAAAAAACTTTCCACTGGTGTTGTGTTTTTTATGTTAACTTCACAGCCAGATCCAAATTAAAGAAAGAGTGGCGTTTGCTTAAACCCTTTCCTGATGTTCAAATGATAAATAACCTGAACAAGTCACCTTGTGCGGCGGTCTGGGCGGTGGAGAGGATGCCGTCCAGGGCGGCAGTGGTGGCGGCGGCCAGATCGTCCAGAAGACTGGCCTGGGTGCCTCCGAGGCACAGCAGAGCGATCACGATAAACGCCTTCATGACGATCTGAAAAGAAGGGGTGATCATGCTTTAGACAGATGATTTGTACAGTATTAGTGGCGTTGGTGTGGCGCAACTGGTATGCGGTTTGGCATGGAATCGAAAGGTCCCAAGTTTGATACCCGCCGTGTCCCGACGATGTGCCCTCGGAAAATACACTTTACACGACTTTCCGTGGCGGTGGAGTGACGCCCACCGAAACTCTTCGGCTAGTCTGTCTAATTGTGTGCCAAAACACATTACGGATTTGGTGCGTCAATGTGCCAACATCTGTACAGTAACTTATACCAAGAACCGTTAATCTTTTTTTAGATTAATGTAAAGTATTTACAGGTTCATGGTACGAAGGAAATTCCCCTTGCTCGTTTCGACAAAGTACGCTAACCAATGGACCACGACTTAACGTCCTGTCCTAAGTACTGAAACTTTGATCCTGAAGCAGTGTCGCTAACATATGGACAGTTAATGTGATAGGGCCGGTAAATAGTGGTATTTCTACGTTGCTGTAAACGTAGTTAGTTTTTGATACTCGCCGAATAATTGAGAATCCTACCGTTTGATAGATACGCTCTATTAACTACATTTAACGTTGCCGTCTCAACAAGTAGAACTCAGCGTCTATTTAGATATGGAAAGACAAAGGAAAACATAAAAAAACGTAATACATACTGTTTCAACAATGTAGTTGAGCAAGAACACCAAGACACGTAACTCTCACCGTTTGATGTACGAGTGGATGGGACAACGTTGAGCGTCTGGCGGTTATATAGAACTCCACGGCCATGAAGCAGCTGTGACCTTGAGCGGATGTCACACGACCTTGGGGCAGGTAAACTTTCCGTATCCGCCCCTCCTATACGCGGCAGTCAAACCTCCCGTATCCGTAAGGTGACGATGGTATAAATATCTCTTTGTCGTGTGCCGACCTTGTGAGGTCTCGTTCAATATTGCAAATATGTGTTGTTGCTATTTTCAAAGCCTCTTACTGTTACAGGAAGTACCATGACATGCGCATCAATGATGTTATAAGATCTTTTACTGAAAAAAGATGAAAAATTCCAACTGAGACATAAATAAGTACGTTCGTCTGAAATTACTTGAACTTTACATTCGGCATTTTTTGGAAGTCGGATGAGTACTTTGCCCTTCGTAATACTTTTAGTAGTCCATTTGATCAAACAGTATACATAGCCTTTGCATAGTAGCCATGGATTTTAAATTTTTATGTATGGTTTAAGACTGGAGATAAACGACACACTGCTGATTACCTCAATTTAATGATCGTCTTTGAGAACTTTGAGTGTAGTTCTTTTGCGTATTTTTGGTGCAATTTCTGAACATTTGGAGGTGTCTAAGACAGTTAAGTCTAAACCTAAACAATTAAGTCTCGACTTGTAGATCTGGCTGGCCAGGCACGTTTGCAGCTTTTTATTTCATTCCTGTTTCTGTCAATTTCAAAATGGGTTATACATATTTAGACCACTGCTCCAGCCATGGAGTTGAACACACATACCACTACCAGTGGACTAACCTCTAGTGTAGTGATTTGTGTGGCCCAGTGGAGATGGGCACCGCCATATGCACACTTGGTGCGGAAATAGCTTTGCGGAGAGGACAAAAGACAGTTGGGATCTATAAAACGACTGGATACTAGGCTAACTGAGCTATAAATTTTTTTTTTTTCGTTCCCGCAAACAGCCGAGCCCCGGGTTGGAAATGTGGTTCTAGTATAATTATGAGGCCAATCGAGATAATGGCACGCGCTCAATATGGCCCTGCAAGCTGTAAAATCATAGCAATTAGGGAAGTAATAATGTGTATCTGTTTAAATGTATTAGTGTATTCGTATTGGCACCGTTTGTCGCCATTCCTCGACACTGTGACCTGCTTGTGTCAGAGGTCATGCACATAAGTTTGCAACCGGGCGGGTCATGTGACCACTGGACTGGTGCATGTTTTGTGTGGTTGAAATCTCACGAGAGCATACGAGATTTGTGTCTTTTCAAAATGGTTCTGGAGATTTTGTAGGTCAGGATGGGCAGCCAAATTTGAATCGACATAAATCAATATTACCATGCTTGGCGAAGCCTTATTCTCAGTATCAAATATTCATTACGAGGAATAGTCTACCAGGTCGTGGATTACTTCAAGAAATGGTTGCCTCCATGCGAGTTGATTACACACAGAGAGTTGACCGAGATGGACTACCAAGTAAGGTAGTCCCATATATAGTCTTTTGAGCCTGAAGGGGCAGTATGTTATTACCCACTGTGTCTTGAGCAGATCCATGTCTTGGAAGCCACCTCCAATTGACTGTTGCTATGAGTATCACTGGAACCACATTTCTTCTCCATAAGGTCATATGCTATTGATTTGATTATATGGATGATATCCACGCGCGTATTAAATTTCGATCGTGTCCAAAAGTTTTGAACCATACTGTAACTCATGATGATGATGATGTTAGTCGTACAAAGTGGCCGAAAGATGAGAAATTATCTGCCGTAGATCTAAACCTTTTCGCACCATGTTTTTTTGGTTTCCAGACAGCTACGCGAAACAAGCTCGTCTCACAGAGAGCGATGACTGGTTGACCCAATAGGAGAAACGTTAAGCCCTGGTCGTACTTTCCATTGCCTTTTCCAAAGATACGGCGGCAATGACAGCATTGTACACCTTAACAATAGACAAGGGGATATACAAACATACACATAAACATGTCAATAGATAAGAAAAGAAAGAGGCATCATCAGGTCCGAGGTACCCTTACATTTACTTTATTTCCGATGACGGCGAAAGAAATGTCCTTGACCTACAAAAACACCATTGAGTTTGCGGCTAAGCAGCAGTGTCTTAGATGTAATTCAGTCGGTAGGAACATTCTCTGCGTGTTTAGGCGGTGGTGTCGGCGCCGAAGGTCTCGCTGAAGTGGTTGGAGACAGAGTCGATGATGGTGTTGGCGTCATCGATGTAGGGCTGGGTGACACCAGTCAGGGAGTCTGTGTTTTAAAAAGAGAGGGAAAAGAATGCATTAGCTTTATAATATCAGCTAAATAATGGATGAAATAGGCTAGTATTCTGTTAGCGTTGCCCACAACGTCAAAGGAGGCTAAGAGATACATGAGGGTAGACAAGTACTGCTGAAAGAAAATTGATGGCTGGTCTCAATTTGATAGAAAAAGACTAGAAAATCGCAGTCTGGTAACATATCTGTACAAGTAACACTTAAATGTACAGTAGTATAGGACAATCAAAATTACAAACTCAATAGAAATGATTATAATCCATAACCGTCATTAAACTGTAGGCAGCGGTACATAGATGTACATGGAGGTAAACTTACCGATAGTCTGGCTGACGGTGGTGCTGACGTTGTCGAGGAAAGCTGTGCCGTGGTCGATCACCTGGGCACCGACAGCGGTGGCGGCATCAACGAGCTACAAAGAAAACACATCGATGGTTACTGAAATGTTGATGAATATCTACTTCTTTGTATAGGTATGAATTAAATTCCTCGTTGTACATCAAACGCTTTACCCAAATCAAAACCATCATAAACTGAACTTCTTAAAACTACCGACATGTAGTTATTTACTAGATAGACACTAGACTGTCCAGCAACAAAAGACGTCTCGCGTTTACCTCCGTTAGCAAACAAATTACTAGTGTTGGTGCTCCTGCGAGTTTTACACATCATTTTTAAAACATGTACTTCGGGAATTGCGATCAACCGTCTGCAGGAATAAATTGTTCATAAGAGGTGGCATCTCTCTCCAGGGTGTTCTATTTTCGAGACAGAACTCTACTTTCGACACAGGACTCGCGGTTCAACATGGCACGTGGTTCCACAATGATAATTTTGGTCGTCTTTCAATTTTCCTGGCCGGAAAGACAACACCTTGTCAAGAAGCGTACGTAAAAACATTGCCGTGGAGAATAAAGAGGCAATTTTCGACACAGAACTCCACAATGATAATTTTTTTCGTCTTTCAATTTTCCTAGAAAGGTAAGAAAGACCACGTTAAGAAGCATTGCTGTAGATTGAAGAGGAGATCTATGTTCTGGCGACTGACCTGGTTGAAAGCCAGGGAAGCCTGGTCGATGACGGGCTGGAAGATGGTGGACACACCGGCAGCAAGGTCGTCGAAGAAGCCACGGGACTGAAAAGATGAATCAAAACATAAGATAAAGACCTGAAAGTCATTCTAGTTTTGTTAGACCTCTTTTTTACCGCTTGATGAAAGGTAGCAGATGCGTTATGGACCTCTGACCGTTCATTACACTTATCCAGATGCTTTCTGTATTTTGTAAAGATCTAATGCGAACTTTATGTGTATTTCTGTTCTAAAACGTCTAACTACACTGGAATATTGTATCATCTTGTGTGATTCTTGCTCCAGAAGTACGGTACGTCTCATGCAATCATTGGTCTGCCTATCCGTGGTGACACAAGCGCAGGGAACTCACCATCTTCTTGGCAACAACAGCCTTCATCTTCTGGCCGGTCATGGCGATCTTGCTCTTGGCCTTCAGGTTGTTCTTCTTCAGAAGACCTGAAAACAAAATTTCAAGAGCAGGCTACCGAAAGATGCTGGAACTATCAAGACAAACGCCGAATGTGACGTTAGATTCCGTACATATATGTATGCAAGAATTAGTAAAATGGAAATGATGAAGGGAAAGACGCATGAACATCAGATCAACTAGCTCGTAAAGATGATAAACTGTTTTCCGCAGGCTCTAACAAAAAGGAATTCTTACAGGTAAAACACTATTAGTTTAGACAGGTTGGTAGAGACAAGCACGATGTATGAATTTGACAAGTTTGACAGACACTCACGCTTAGTGGTGGTGATAGCCTGAGCCGGGTCGGTGGTGGTGGTCCCGAACAGGGAGTCGATAGTGCCGGTGAGAGCGTCCTGGACGTTCTGGATGGCCTGGGTGGTGTGCTCCAGAAGACCCTGGACGCCATCGTGGATGATCTGGCCGATCTCGGTCTGGAACTCCTGGCGCTTCCTCTTGCCGCTGACGAGACCGGTCAGAGAATCTCCCAGACTTTGAACCGCTTCTCCCACCAGCTGTTGGGCGGTCTGGCCGAGGACGGGCACGTAGGTGTCCAACAGTTCTGAAGAAAGACGCTAGGCGTAATTAGACGTTAGGCGTATTATCTGAAACGCTATTCTCTGCATTTTAAGGGCAAAATTTGCTGCACAAGTTTAATGGAATTTCTATTAAAATACACAATGCTTTCGGCGTAGGTCTTTGAGGGCGACTCTCCCCACATATTTTCATCATGTCCGACACCAGCGGTGCGAGGCGTCGCAATGGAGGTCTGGGGAAATTTTGACATCTAGATCCTCTGAAAAGCCATTTTCTTGCCAGACTAAGCTAAATTCAATGACAATTCTATTAGAGAAAAATACTTTTAAGGTCGACGGCCCCCCTCCCAACATATTTTCACTATTGCTAGCGCTGGAGGCGCCAGCCGTCGCAAGGGGGGTCTGGGAAATCTCAAATCTGGACCCTTTCAAGCGCAATTTCCTGCATTTTGAGGGGCAAATTTTGCTGTTAAATTAGCAAATCCAATTCAAAGAACCAGTGAAGTTTGCTTTGACCCTTGTCTGATGTTCTAATGATAAATAACCTGAACAAGTCACCTTGTGCGGCGGTTTGGGCGGTGGTGAGGATGCCGTCCAGGGCGGCAGTGGTGGCGGCGGCCAGATCGTCCAGGAGACCCGCCTGGGCACCTCCGAGGCACAGCAGAGCGATCACGATAAACGCCTTCATGATCTGAAAGGCAGAGGTGATGATATGTTAGACAGATGCTTTGTACAGTATTGGTGGCTTTGGTGTGGCGCAACTTGTAGAGCACTTGGCTCGGAATCAAAAGGTCCCGAGTTCGATACCCACCATGCCCTGACATTGTTCCCTTGGGAAAGACACTTTACACGACTTTCCCTGGCGGTGGAATGACGCCCACCAAGTCTCTTCGTCTTTGTGCCAAAAGCATATTACGGGTTTGGTGCCTCAATGTGCCAACATCTGCACATTGACATCAACCAAGAACCGTTATTTTTTTTTTCAAATTGTACGGGGGAAATTCCCATTGCTTTTTTTCGACGAAGTACGATGACCAATGACCAAGACTTTACGCCCTGTCTTTAAGTACTGAAACTTTGGTCCTGAGGCAGTGTCGCTAACCACATTAACGGCCTCATCACATTAACGGCCTCATCACATTAACCATATTGTTAATGTGATGAGGCCGGCGAATAGTGATAACTTTGAGTCAATGTCGTAAACGTTTGTTATACTCGCCAAGTGATTATACCCCCCACAAATTGAATGAATCCCAGGTTTAGATAGAAACACTCTATTAACTACAATCAACTTTCGCAAAAAAAGACTCAGTTTTACTACGTTTACTTATAAAAACAAAGGAAAGAATTCAAACGCTATACTTACTGTTTTACCAGGGTAGTTGAGCAAGAACACCAAGACAAGTAACTCTCACCGTTAGATGTACGAGTGGATGGGACGACGTAAAGCGTCTGGCGGTTATATAGAACTCCACGGACATGACGCAGCTGTGATATGGAGCGGATGTCACACGACCTTGGGCAAACTTTCCGTACCCACCCCTCCTATACGCGGCAGTCAAACCTCCCGTATCCGTAAAAAGGCGACGATTTCATAGATAGGGTGATTGCTTTGTCGTATCACCTGATATCCGTTGTAAGGTCTCGTTCGATATTTCAAATATGTGTTGTACGTTGCTATTTTTCAAAGCCTCTTACTATTACATGAAGTAACATGAC
Organism: Branchiostoma floridae; assembly: GCF_000003815.2. NCBI lineage: Eukaryota > Metazoa > Chordata > Leptocardii > Amphioxiformes > Branchiostomatidae > Branchiostoma > Branchiostoma floridae. Next base: position 17,906,817 of record NC_049988.1, read on the forward strand.
ATGCGCAACGATGTTCTAAGAAATTTTACTGAAAGGCAATCAACGAAAGTTTGAGATGAATAATTCCGGAAACACAAGTGCCTTCGTTTTTCTGAAATCGTCTTACCTGAACTTCACATGTGGCAAAGTAAATCGACGGAAGTCGGAGGAAAACTTTGTCTTTGGAATTAACCTGGTTTCTGTCCCAGCCATAAAGTCGCCTCTGGCAAATATTTCATAAAGTACTCCACGAGATGGTAGACTATTTATTGTATCTGTATATGTATCTATATAGCCGGTATAACAGCCATTCGGCGTAACACACCAGCTTCGCAGGCTCGCGGCGCGGCAGCAGCTGGTTATATTACACTGAACGACCAGTCACACCTAACTTTTGCACATCTACCTGCAAGCGTTCTTTAAAGCTATCCAGAGAAGGTGCCCCTACTGTATGTGCTTGGTGATAACAAATTCCACTCTACGATAGTTCTGGGAAAATACGAATTTTTAAACACATCAACCATAGGTTAGTAACTGATAACTGGTATTTGAAGTCATGGCTGTTTCTTGTTCTTTTTTGAGCTGGAAATTTTGTTAATGGATTTTTGTTATGGATATTTAATACTGGGCATAATGATTTGCCTTTAAGTTATTAATATTATTGATTTTTGTAGACTCAAAAGTTGGCATCCCATCCTGACCTACAAAATCTCCAGGGCCATTTTGAAACAACACAAGTCTCGTATGCTCTCGTGAGATTTCTACCGCATGATCACATGACCCGACCGAGTTTGTCGAGCTTTGTGCATGACCTCTGTCACGAGCAGGTCACAGTGTCGAGGAATGGCGGGAAACGGTGCCAATACAAATACACTGATACATTTAAACAGATACACATTACTAGACTTACTAAATTGCTAGGATGCTACAGCTTGCAGGACCGCAACGCAATTGCATTGAGCGATTACCATTTGATACTATCTTGATTGTTGGCCTTATGCTGGGGTCACATTTCCAACCCGGGGCCCGGCCGGGCTGTCACAAGTTTCAAAGCAATGTCAAAAGATGAAAAAAAGTTTGTCATCAGCACGTACAAGCTGTACTACATATCTCTAATGTTGTGTACATGTCCATAGACACTTGTGGGTTCGAATGACCGAGTAGCTTACTCCCCAAGCAGAGGTTGAAGGCCACGAATGCGCAGCGTAGCTGCGCGGGGGGAGAGCACGAGAGGGGGGTTTCCCCCCCTCTCTTTGGGGGGGTTTGGGGGGCCTCCCCCGAGAACTTTTTAAAATAAAGAGGCTCTCTGGTGCATTTTAGAGCCATTTCTGTGCAAAAATAACCAACAAATCAACACTGACTTTTAGGGCTGAACAAATATAATAAACGAAAGAACACTGATTTTTATAGCAATCTCACATTCAACAATCATATTTTTGGCATGGGGGAACGGCCATCGAAACATGTCTTGAGCCGGGGGGAGGGCCATTGAAAAAAAAATGCCTATTAAAACGGGGCCTTAAAAATACAAGCAAAATGTGCCCCTAAAACGCAGGAAATGAAGTTTCAGATGGTCAAGATTTCAATTTTTCTCTGGACGTGCCTGGCGACGGCTTGCGCCTCCGGCGCCCACGACGCTCTGGCGCTCGTCGCCATCAAAAATCTTTTCCCCTGACAGAAATGTCATTACATTTAGCATAGTCTACCAGCAAAGTTTATCCCTCAAAGTGCAGAAAATCCTGTTTCAGAGGGTTCAAATTTCAACATTTTTCTCCAGATCTACCTTGCGACGGCTCGTGCGCTCAAAGTTGTGAAAATACGTTGGGGGCGTCGTCGCCCTCAATAATATAAGCTAAAAACCCTACTAGAAAGGCTATTAAACTTAGCTTAGTCTGCCAGCAAATTTGTCCATCAAAAGTTAGGAAAGATCGTTTCAGATAGTCAAGATTTCAAAATTTTTCCGGGAGAGCATGCCACCGGACCCCCTAGGATTACGTCAATATAGTTCACCCTCCCCATAAGAAATTTGCTGCAGCCGCCTCTGTCGTGTAATTCCATGTTCGCACGAAGTTTACGAAGCCTAAAATTGGTATCAATATCAATCCTGTGTGCATCGGTTCTTTGTAAACGGAATGGTTCACGGACGGCAACGGGATGAAACATTATTTACGATGTTTACTTTCGTGACGGCGGGCTCTCTGCTGCGTGCATATATGACGCAATCATGCATATGATGGCGAGAAAATTTTTCGGCAAGTTTGTTGGTTGGCCGAAATAACTCCCGTTTTGGAATGATTACAGCAGTATTGCAGCGGTTTTCGTCACGATATCACTAAAATGTACCCAAGTCTCTTCCAAGTAGAACATTAATTTAGTTTCTTTTGTGTAAATATCGTACATGTGTAGTGGAAAAGATCGCCGTTTTTTTTTTTACCTGACCCATTTTGCATCAGCCCTCCCCCCGGTAAATATCGTCAAGTCCCTTAGCGGAGACATATCGTAAGTTTGACACATTTTTACTCCTGACATTTACCGTCACAGTATGAATGAATGAATGTTTAACATGTATTGTATCCTGCGTCGCTCAGTCCACATGGGCTAATAGGGCATCAAAATAGCAAATATAATAACAATATTAGAGTCAGATGGAACATAAGCGAGGTCCGAAGGAGGGCGGGAGTATTGCCAACGTCCTGGTTACGAAACATTCTGGCTATGCCCGCAAAGACCGACACAATGAGGAAGTAAAAGCGGGAGGAGTGCGCCTTGGTATTGTTGGTTAGCGGCTTGGTATTGTCGCCGCTTCGCTGAAACTTTCGCTGATTTTCTGGATTTATTTGTGGAATTTCTTTTTTTTTTGTGGTCCAGCCGAATTTTTTTTGGGGTCCAGCCAAAGGGGGGGCGCGCGCCGGGTGCGCCCCCCCTAAATCCGCGCATGGTTAGCTGACAGTAAAAGGCGGCATATAAAAAATGGCAAGATTTTCCCCCCATCAACCTCTGCATGCTTGAGGAGTTGAGCTCGAATATACGTAGTTAGGCTGGCGGACACAAGATTAAAGGCCTTTGATTCGATTCCTAACTCCACCCTGGTCTAAAATGTCTGACGTCAGTGTGTGTGTGTGTGTGTGTGTTGGGGGGGGGGGGCGGAAGATGCAGATCTCCGCCTTGTATTAATTCCCTAGGCACAGTGGATATTAATCAACTGATTCTACGGGCTCACATAGTCCATCATGTCCGAAGATGACTGTCAGAGTGTACTCAAAACGCTTAAGGGATTTTTCCTCATAAGACGTCCTTTCACATAAGTACAATATGACCTGGTCTAGTCCTCGGATAATCCTAAATCGGGACTATACAAACATACACAATGCCATAAACACGTCAGCCTAGCCCTCACTAGACATAGGTGATGTAGGAAAACAAAGAGGCATTATCAGATCCGAGTTACTTTATTTCGGATAACGGCGAAAGAAATGTCCTTGACCTACAAAAACACCATTGAGTTTGCGGCTAAGCAGTGTCTTAGATGTACTTCAGTCGGTAGGAACCTTCTCTACGAGCCCTCGTGTTTAGGCGGTGGTGTCGGCGCCGAAGGTCTCGCTGAAGTGGTTGGTGACGGAGTCGATGATGGTGTTGGCGTCATCGATGTAGGGCTGGGCAACACTAGTCAGGGAGTCTGTATTTTTATAAAAATGGGGAAAAGAATGACAATATGCGCTAAATGATCATTAAAATTAACTGACCATGGTGTTCTGCTCAGCGTTGTCCACAACGTCAAAGAAGACTAAGGGATAAGTGAGGCTTGACATTATCCATACAGGTACTGCTGAAAGAAAACTGACGATTGGTCTCAATTTGATACAATGAAGACAAGAAAATCGCAGAGTCTGGTAATATATCTGTACCAGTACAATTATGAATGTACGCTGATATAGGATAATCAAAATTACAAACTCAAAAGAGATGCTTACAATCCATAACCGTCAATACATGTAGCTAAACTTACTGATGGTGTCGTTGACGGTGGTGCTGAGGTTGTTGATGAGGGTTGTGCCATGTTCGACCACCTGGGAGCCCACAGCGGTGGCGGCATCAACGAGCTACAAAGAAAACACACCGATGGTTACTGAAATGTTGAGATAAGCTAGTATGTTAGGTTTTCAAAAATGGCAAAAATTCCCAAAATACACAATTATCAAGTGATGTACACCACATGTGTAAATAGAGCCCTGTGGCCACATACCGTACGCAACGTCATACCAAAGCAAATTTCAGATTGGCATAAGAGCCCAAACTAATTATTATGTCTAATCTGAAAATGGTAAAAATCCCAAAAATCAACAATTTAAGTAATCTGTGCCTAAAGAGAAAATGAAGTACTGTTGGCACATGTCCTAAACACCTTCATGCCAAATTTCACGTAATTTGGTTTTAATACAAGAGCATAGGAGCAAAAAATATACTTTTTTAGTTAAAAATGGCTAAAAATCTCCGAATAGCTAATTTTTAAAGTGATCGATGAAGAAAGTGGTGATATGTTCACCTGCTTATATGTCCAATGCACCTATGTTCCGAATTTCAGGTCATTAGGTTGTAATACAAGGGCATATGAGCCAAAAACATACATTTTTTGTCAAAGATGACCGAAAAAGAAGCATATTCGTCAAGTATCGCCCTGTAAATTGAAGAGCTAATGTCTATTGTCTGGCGGCTGACCTGGTTGAAAGCAAGGGCGGCCTGGTCGACGACGGGCTGGAAGATGGTGGACACACCGGCAGCAAGGTCATCGAAGAAGCCACGGGACTGAAAAGATTAATTAAAACATGAAATAAAGACATGAAAGCACATGCTACATAGATCTCTGACCGTTTGCAAAACTTACGGTTTTATCCAGTGGATTGGGTAACTTTTGTATTTTGTAAATATCTAATGCAAATTTTATGTGCATTTCTGTTCTAAAACATCTCACTACAAACTATACACTGAAAGATTGTATCATCTTGCGTGATTCTTGGTCCAGAAGTACGATACTTCTTGTGCAATCATTGGTCTGTCCATCCGTAGTGACACAAGCGTGGGGAACTCACCATCTTCTTGGCAGCAACAGCCTTCATCTTCTGGCCGGCCATGGCGATCTTGCTCTTGGCCTTCAGGTTGTTCTTCTTCAGAAGAACTGAAAACAAAATTTCAAGAGCAGGTTACCAAAATATACTAAAAGTATCAAGAAAAAACAGTCTAGCAAACGTGTTCAGAGATACATGTACACGAGACTAAGTAAAAGGTCGAAAATGTCATTCAAATGACATGGGGAAAGAGGTAAGAACATCCGAGCAACTAGACGAGAGACATCAGCAACGTCGCTGACATAAAAAGACATTCTTACAGGTTATAAAGTGCAAGTCTAGTTAGAATGGTGGAGAAAAGCACGAAGTTTGAAGAGTTTGACAGTAACATAAACCACTCACGCTTAGTGGTGGCGATAGCCTGAGCAGGGTCGACAGTGGAGGTCCCGAACAGGGAGTTGATGGTCCCGGTCAGAGCGGTCTGGACGTTGTTGATGGCGTTGGTAGCGTGCTCCAGAAGACCCTGGATGCCATTGTGAAGAATCTCTCCAATCTCGGTCTGGAACTCCTGGCGCTTCCTCTTACCGCTGACGAGACCGGTCAGAGAATCTCCCAGACTTTGAACCGCTTCTCCCACCAGCTGCTGGGCGGCCTGGCCGAGGACGGGGACGTAGGTGTCCACAAGTTCTGAAAATGTGCATTTTTAAAAGCAGGTAGATGTGGTCCCATAACCTTTTTGAAGCCCGAGGAGCAATGGATGGTGTTGAGGGAACACAATTGGAAGTTGGATCCTATCCATGTCCTTCCACAGCGTTTTACCTCCCAGGTAATTCATGTACCCATTATTTTTACTTAGAAGAGCTTTGATTGTCTAGTAAATTGTCTTGCCCATAGACAAATCAAAGCAGGGAACTATACCTTTGGCGCCCGCTAGGCCAATGTAGGCTAGGCAATCGGTCATTTGAAACTACGGCCCAAAATCTATTTCTAATTCAATGTCAAAGTATCTTACTTCATCGAAAATGATGTACAACATCCCTGAATTGTTCAGTTGCTATTTTCTTTTGCCATCATTACATTTACACTCTTAAAAAATGAGCTTCCACGCGTGTTTAGTATTTTTGACCACAACTAGATGCAAACTAACCAACTTGGTGGGGAAAATAGGACGTGTCATTTGATGACCACGTCTCATCCTACTACACAGGGACATCCAACGGCGAACCCGCCTGTCTGGATGTACCCTGCTTTCTCAATCGTCACTCTTTGTTCCTGTGGGCATGCCCCCCAAACCAGCTGTCAGCCAATCAGAGAATAGGCCTTTCAGTTTAAAAAAGGGGTCTCGTAAGGGTGAGCTCATCAATATTTATAAGAAGGGCGGTCATGAACTAAAGGTGACGGTTGAGAAAGCAGGGTACATCCAGACAGGCGGTTTCGCCGTTGGCTGTCCCTGCGTAGGATGATGGACCACGTATGTACAGCCTGGTAAACTACTGAAACAAAAAGTAGTCACCTTGTGCGGCGGTTTGGGCGGTGGAGAGGATGCCGTCCAGGGCGGCAGTGGTGGCGGCGGCCAGATCGTCCAGGAGACCCGCCTGGGCACCTCCGAGGCACAGCAGAGCGATCACGATAAACGCCTTCATGACTATAGAATAGTCTACAAAACAACAATGTGAACATCCGTAAATAACTTCATCAGGTTGGCAATGATTCAAATAGTAAGGTTCTTTTGGCACATACATGGGCTATAAGTAGCCGCAAGAAGTAATTTCCAGTCATTCTATCCTGATGATGGTGACTGATAGACATCCGTATCTGCATCTAAATTCGCAGGCACGCGGCGCGGCCGCAGTTAGTTATATTACACCGATGGACCCGTCACACCTAGCTTTTGCACATCTATCTGCAAGTGTTCTTTAAAACTACCCAGAGAAGATGCCCCTACTGTACTTGGTAAGAACAAATTCCACTCTACGATAGTACATCGAAACGTTGGAATTAAGTACTCATTGGTTGTGCCTAAAGAACTTTATTATATAGGATATGAACAATGTGAACATTTGTGTCATACAGAAAAGATTGAAATGAATTTGGAAACGGCAGCACTATTGGATAAACTTACTCAATGGATAAACTTAGTGATGACAATTACACGAAATATTTGAAAACAGTTAAGACTGAATGACAATACATTATGCAACGACGCAATGGTACGAGATAGGGGTGGGCACCGGTACAGAAAATTCAGGCACAGGTCCGGTTCAGGTCCAGAGGATAAGGTCCAGGTCCAGGTCCAGACCTGAACCTGATTCATTATGTGAATGAATGATACTCAAAGCAGTAGCCCATTTTGAGCGCTACAAAGAAATCTGTTTTGTGGTGTATTCGACTTCCACTAGCGTTTGAAATCCTACATGGCTTATTGCCTCTGTATGATTGACTTTAAAACTTGGTAGAAATGACTATAGACTCTACTTTACTTTGCTCTTGTTATTTTCCTCGATTGGTAAGCTTTAAAACGTGTAAATATCTGATCATATAATCTGTTCATTTTCCACCCATTTTTTTTCAGGTCCGGTTTTCTGGACCGGTCCAATTAGAAAAACTGGTACCAATCCCTTATACGAGTACTACAGAATTCTTCTTTTCTCTTGAATATTCAACGTAGTGTATACTTATAGATATGAGTCAGCGATATACATAGTCGAGGCATTAATTTGTGATGTTATCATATGTACATGTTTCTGTGAGTATAACTGTAACCCTTCAGACCTTGAATTACAAAATCAATTTACACTTGACGCAAAGATATGTTAAAAATAAACTTACGTGTTCACCAACTCGGTTGATCGGGATCAGGGTGTGTAACTTTCACCGTGTACAGTGGATGGGCCGACGCAGGTCGCGTTAAGGTTATATAGAGGTCCGCGAACAGCTGTGACCTTGCGCGGATGTCACACGACCTTCAGGACGGTGTACACTGCCGAGTATCCGTCCCGCTGATAGTGACACGCCGTATCCGATGTTTGCCGTATCACCGGTATCCGCTGCGAGGCTTATTCAACAATTTACTGCTGATGACATATTTTTACGTCCCTTTTTAAAAATTAGGCCGCAGCAAGTCTATGTTATGGATGCCATCCGCGCGCGTGTTGCTTTTCGTAGCCTTGAGTCGTGTTGTAGAAGTGACACGTCGTGTGTTGTAGTAGCTTGAGCGTTTACGTTGTTGTAGCGACACTTGTCTGTATTATAGTAAGCACTCTAGCGGCACGCTTTGCACTAGTTTGTTTGACGCTAGTTTGTTAGTTATACATATAGTGTCGCTTCCATTCTTGTAACCGCAAATATAGAAGAACTTCATTGCACGACAATTGTACAAATACGTTCTATCTTAAAAAAGAATCAGGTATCTAACTTTTTTGCACATTTTCAGGAAATCGCACTTAATTTCAACATTTTAATTCTACGGAGGATGCTATTTGTGAAATGAAAAGGTCATTCACGAAAAGGTCATTTGTGTGGCCCTTTAATTGGTATTTTTCTTCATTTGCACCCGGTCTGTCAGCATGTTCATAGTATTTGGATAGCGCCGGGTGTCATATCTTTACATCCGATTGGCTACCGGTACACCGCGCCCTTTGGTAAACCATTTACGCGTAAACTTATCGTACATTTTGCGGAGAGCATAAAATTATGCAAGAATGGGTTAAACCTGGTGAATAAAGTGCATTGCGCTTAAGACATCCAAAAGATATTGGTTAACAAAATTGTGTAGGGTTTGGACGAGTATTGCACTTCATGACATAGATTTTATGCAAATTCCTTATACATTTGCAAAACTAATGCATGGTGATGTTCCATTTCAACTAATCAATACATGTTATAAGTATAAAGTTTCCATCATTTATCATTATTATCATTGAGCTGTTTTGCCATTTTTCAATTAATTATGCAATTCAAATCTTCATTTGCATGTCTAGTATCTTTTTATGTTCAAAATGTCATGAATTATATGTGTTACTTTATTGAAGTCCAGCTATGGACGTTGAGTATTGATACTTTATAATAGAGGATGTTACCAGAAAAAGGAGCACGTGGACTTAATGCGCAAAGCATGTTATTCGTTAAGCTAGGGGCACAACCCGCCGTACGTGTTTTTTGTTCGTACGTTTTTTTGAGAGGTCATGTCCACCACGTTTTTCCAAAATCGTGGGGAAGGACTGACAAGAGCAGGGAAGGAGTACGTCTCAACGCATGTCTCTCGCACGGTTGCGCAAGCTAAGGTGTAAGTATGTGGTCTGCACGACACGCCTGGCCGTGAGCCGGTTGCGTGCATCGTTCGTTGTTCAAGTGGTAAGTGAGTTGTACGTGCTTACAACGTACAATCTCTGTGCGATTGCCAACGTTTTGGCACGTAGACACCACAAAGTTGTAAGTACGACGGGTTGTGCCCTTAGCTTTAATGAGAACACTACTGTCCGTACGGGCGTGCTGCTGCCAAATGTTGCTTTATTACTTAAAGCATGGCATCATCATGGCACACACCTCCTTCGGGCATTTGCTTCCAAACGGTATTTCCGTTTAAGTTGTTGATACCGCTTTCAACCAATCACGACGCAGATGCACATCCGGGCTAATAGAGCCTGGCCTTCCAACGGAAGACGCCTTGAGGCCCGAAGTTTAATGTTGACACTATAATGACAAAATTTGGAAAATATTTTTGGCTTGTTTTTGTGACCTATTACAATCCTACAAACAGGTATATCAAGACTATTTGGTTAACTCAGATGGTTGGCTTGTGTCCTTGAGAGAGCCAGGAGGTTAAAATAGGTTACTATTTGGTTAACACAGACGTCACCGGATATGACCCTTTGGGGGGGTCCTTCGGTAGATCAGGTGACCGGTACATTATGTTATCAAAAGTTTCACGGCGGACATGCTATTTTCCAAGGCGGGGGTTGAACATACGGGTTACGGAAATGGAGTTAAGTAAAGGAATCTAGAACAAATAAAGTATATCTCTTATGGTAGGATTTCGCTACGTTGGGCATTCAAGTCATTCTACGGCCTTGCATTCGTTAACTGTAATACAAGACTGTCGACTGGTGTATATGGTTGATTAGCTGCAATATGGTGGATGCTGCTTATATTCCACATTATTGAAGTACACGCTCAAGATTGCCCGTAAAAATGTATCATATATGCACCAGTGTCAGGCTGTTAACTAGTCATTATCTAGGCCACTGCGGGAAATGATATCATCTTGTAAACACCACGTGTACTGTACGTGTGTACTAACGGAAAGGCAGGTAGGGCGTGAAACTATACAAACATATCTTCAAACGTGCGAACGTTCGGTTGAACCTTTGTATAAACAGCTGTGGTGTGGTGCGGTGTGGTAAAACTTAAGCTAAGCCTCAACAGGCAAGCAAAAAATTATGCTTAACCTCAGAAAAATTTGTCTAAAAATGCCAACTTGTCATGAAAATGTTATTTTCAATAGTATACCAAAGCTACGATTTACTAACTTTTCTTGAATTTGCTTTATTGAATCGTAGCTTTTCGACTACTACTTCTGCTACTTAGGATTGAGCTAGTAGGATTGAGCACGTTTCCAGGATGTTGTCAAATCTTAGTAAGAGTATTGAAAGATCGGTCATGAATTATTTGATGGCATGCCGATTAATGGTTAATTGTTGCCCCAATGCGCTAATGTATTGCACGTACATGTATGCTTCACTGCACCACACCAACAAGTCAGGAGTAAGTTGTGGCCCTGCACCCCAACGGGTGGTCTATGGTGGAACATCCCGTATGCCCGCTATGACGTAATGTTAAACTGTGCACAAATATATAAACCTGCGGCCATTTTGGAGTATTTGCTAACTTGAATACTCCCTTATCATACATAAACGTGGCAGGTGCTTTAGTTAGATATCAACTGCCAAATTCGGTGGTCCTATTGAATATTTCATTCATGAAATAAGAATATGATATTCTCTTTGTGTTTTGTTGAATTTTTCAGATAAAAAATATTCTCTGATGCTTTATCTAGTCTACATCAGTATCGCAAAGGGTAAAGTTCAAGGTAGGTGGTCATGACGTCATGAATACTAGTGAAGCTCGGACAAATCAGCTGTTTCTTACGTTTTGTAGAAAATAAAAAAATACAACGGTCAAAATTCAGCGGATTGAACATATCAATCAAAATGGACTTGGAAACTTTGTTTAACTGTTCAAATAAAGTCTATTTTAAAGACATAGCAGAGGAGTTCGTGTTACAGTCGCTAGGAGTCGCTTTGCATCGACGAAACTTGGCCGTGTGTGTCTGTGTGTCTGTGTATGTGTGTGTCTGTGTGTGTGCGTGTGTGTCTGTGTATGTGTGTGTGTCTGTGTGTGTGCGTGTGTGTGCGTGTGTGTCTCTGTGCGTGTTTGTATGTGTGTGTGTGTGTATATATATATATTTGTGTGTGTCTGTATGTGTGCGTATGTGTGTGTGTGTCTGTGTCTGTGTGTGTATTGAGTGTGTGTGTACCTCTCTCTCTTTCTGTGCCTCTCTCTATCTCTCTCCCTTTCTCTCCCTTAGCGATTGTAGAAATCTATGAAGCAATCCAAACACTTCGCGGGACAACTTGGCACAGTGTCTGCTTAGATATATACCGTGGTATCTCAAAGTTCGTAAGTCTGCATCGGTAGGTAGGCATCATCCGTAAGTCTCGCAATCTCGAAGTCTCTACACATTCTACACAGTGCACGTATTGTTTTTTTCTACTGTTGTACCCTTGGGTCTGTCAGTACAACGACATTTTTACGACAGCCTACCGTGCCAAAATATCAAAGAGACCGCCAACATAGCCTAACAGCGACGGATGACATGATTCAGCGTCTGCCGGAGAAGTCTGTCATACTTATGTTGTCCAGACGTCCCCTCAGAGTCCCGCCCTGTCGGCTAACCTTTGCTCAGGATCGCCTCGTGTTGGGGCACGTTGTCATGGCGACGTCAAACACACGTCAAACACCAGACCAGGTGTGCGGGGTCACCGCCACAGACTCTGTAGCGATACAATAGACGGGATTCTTTTGTTTGTTATGTTTCTGGTGAAATAATCCCTTCTAGAAATTTTTGTCAAGGCTTACGATCAAAACAGACGCTTGTTGATATACTGTAAAATGCAAAATATTAGCAGTAGTATTCTGCTCGCGAACTTCACAGCGAACTTAAAGCCACTCCGTAGATTTTTTTCTGCCTTGTGCTTTTCTTCGACCTTATTTCAACCGCGAACTTAAGCCTCGCGAACACTCATTTTTTTCTCCTTAACGCGAAATTGAATTCTCGAAAGCGTTTCATATCCGCTTTTACAGTAACAGTAACAGTGACAGTGTACTGTATCACTGGCATCAGAGTGCTTTATGACATGTGACTGATACAATACATCTGATTCTAACGTTGTATATAAGCTAAACAATTGATTTACTTCAATACCTTCTCACATGCGAAATTATATAACTTTCTCATCTCAACGAACGAGGCATTTTCATCCCAGACAAACGAATCGATAGATAATCCCCTGTGGATTAGCGCAAAGGTTATGTGTCAGGTGGGCTTTAGAGGCATTAATCTTTATGATGCCTCACTGATTACAACGGGCGACGGAACTGTACAGCACCGACTACTCGGCTTCAAATGTTCTCGCTGAATACACTGGCCATTTATACACCCTTTTTACTAGGACGGCGCTTTTGCCGCGCTCTCTCTGCGACCTAAAATTTGACATATCGCTCAACGAATTCTATAGAAAAGAAACGGATCTTTTTACACTTTGCGCGTTTTGTTGCCTTCTCAGTCACACCTTAACTTGTTGTATGATATACCCAGTATGAAAGTGAAGGTTACACATATCCTATTAAGGTCGCAGTGAGAGCGCAACAAGATCATTGTCTGGTGGAAAGGGGGCCTTAGATCTACTCTCCAAACAGAGGTTAGGCTTCTGAGACATTAAGATTTCAGTACAAAATACAAAGCCCGATAAAAACATTAAGAAAAAGCCAGAGCCTAGCCTCTGTCTGTAAAGTAGTGACGATCCTGCTGTTAGTGTGTATACGCGTTACCATACGGGTATAGAATTACTACCGATTTATAGATAAATCCAATGTGTATAAAAGACAAGATAGTTTAACTCATATTTCTTTGACAATTATCGGTGATTACACATCTAACTACGTTCCGACACGCCTATGTTCAGACATCCCCATTTCGGGACACAGGGGTGTTCGAACATAGAACATAGAACGTTGAGGTGTCGGGACATAGCAGTGTGGAGACTAAGTACTAGTATATGACATGAGTCAGTCTTCTTGACAATGTGTTGGTACATAATTCTTCATCTATGTCATTTATCAAGAAACCTTCTATCCCATTAGGGCTAATCATCCAAGGTTCAAAGCAATCAACGTCAATATACTACATACATTTAAAAGATACAACAATCAACAATCAGAGTATTTACAATGGAGCACAGTGTCTCAAGGTCAAAGGTCTAGGTAACAATGTTTGAGATAGCTTGGTTAAAGCTGGACAGTTAACACAATGACTTGATGTCAGATGGCAATGATTTCCAGAGTATGATTCTTGTGTCTCTAACATAAGAATTACCTACAAACATTTGCTAGTTTTGCTATTCCCGCATGCTAACGCGTATATCAGTGTATTATGGGGGGAAATTTGAAGTGAAGTTAACAAAAACACACAGATAAAATGAAAGAAAGAATGATAAAAGTTTGTGTTATTCGGTGCTGCTTGACATTTGCGCATACATACACGAGGGAATACATGATTTGACCGTGAAATTGACAATATCATTCTTCTTCACTTAAGGTTTAAATAATGGATGAGAAGTTGGAGCGAAGAGAAGTTGAAGAGACAGTAAACTTCACTTAACGACGACTGCAACCATAATTCACATATGAAAGGAAAGGCATTATGGATAAGTACTTTCCCATTTCGTTTTGTAACTGCATTTCATACCTTAAGCCCATTCCGTGACTTGCATAATCAAATAAAAACGACATTTTTAATGTTTCTAAGCACGCAAACTTTGCACCACCCCCTTTTACCTTTTGGTTTCTTCCATATTCTTGTGACATCTGGTTGGCCGTCTGTCATACCTCACTTGAGGTTGTTCCATAATTAAAATGTGTGGCAGTCTCCACTCTTTCAGACACTCTATCATCGTGTCTTCATCGTCACTCCACAGTCTTGGGGGAGTTTTCTAAGGAATTATAGATCAAGATTTTCTTAGTGCCCTAAGATGTTCTGTGGTCGCTTGGCTGAAGTCCAGTCATCTTAAACTTGGCAAAGGTGAGTTTTCTGCGTCTCAGAGTCATTAATTTTCAAGGTGTAAAGTAACATTAATGTATGTCATGTTGAATAATGTCATATGTATATATAAAATGCCCATGTAATATCAAGCTCACCTACATGCACTTCTGTGCCATATACCACATGTTAACCATCTTCAGATTAAGAATACTACTAATTCTTGAGGACGTTCAAACCTCCCTGTCACATTTGTCATACGAACTACGGTCGTACTATGTTGATGCCGTGCAATTATAAAGTAGCCCAGGCTTTGTGAGAATTTGCAGTTAAACATGGACTCACGCCGTTCCAATTAGGGATACGCCCAATGTTGTAGTGACCTAAGGCAACTGTCGCTATGTACAATGTTATTTTTACCTCCTAGTTGAATATACAGTAGCAATTATCGTCAAAACCATAAGCGCACAATTGATCCAAACCTCCACCAATAAAGACGAAACGGAAATCATATTCATATTGGTGTTTAACGGGGGCTTTGTCACGACTTTTGAACCATTAAATTCTCCATTCTTGTTACTTTTTTTTTACAAAGATGAAGTCGAGAAAACAATCCCTAAATTAGACCTGATCTTACGTTTCCATCCTACTGGTCAGTTAATCATGTGTAAGGACCGCGAACACGGCATAATTCCCCAACACAGCTGGTCGTATTATATTTGTAGACACGCGACATTACGACAGAGCAAAGAAGTTGGATTTGCAATGTGACACGTACCGTTAATTCGGTGTTAAATCGACCGAAACGAATTCTTAAATACATACGTTGTGCACATGATAATTTTGATGTTTCCTTTGTGTGCATTCGGGTTTGAAACGGATCTCATACTTTTGTTGATTTGATCAAGCTATCGCGAAAGAAATAACAGTTATTTTATTCTTTTGACAAAGATTTAAACAACATACACACAACTGAAGTTATTTTATTCCTTGTCGACAATACAACCAGGTCAGACACTGGAAACTACGTCTTCTAATAATCTGCTACCATTGTGGCGTCTCCTTTCCACAAGTGGTCTGCAATCCCCCCTTTTGTCGTGAGCAGATTAGGGCCTAAATCCAGGCCAAGCCGCAGCACTTTTTTCAGCCAGCTGTTCGCACTGTTTATAATAGAAAGTGACTACATTCCATAGGACCATCCACCGGGACAACCGTTAGTAAAACTTCTACAAGAGGCTGCAACAGCAGCGCGATCCAGATTTAGCTTAAAGAGATCGCTCAACGAATTCCGTACAGTTTTTTCTACTTTTTGTGTGACATGTTATCTTTTAAATCATGCTTTTATATATAGTATCGTACACCCAAATATGGGGGTCACGCGAATTCAAAGTCAAAAGTTACATCTCTGGCTAATACGGCAAACATTTGTGACTTTGTCCTGTGATTCTCTCATAAATGAGACGATCCTGTCTGGTGTCATGCTGTCTTTTTTCTTATATATCAAAACATCTGGAAAATCTGTATTATCACTGGGATTTTTTGATCTTCCCACATTTTGCAAATCTGGGATTAAAGACAGACACTAAGGTGTGCTTTGAAGTGACAATGTTCTGGATCGTGGTCTCAGGAGCCTGTTTCAAAGTAGAGTCCACTTAAATACAGATCCTTGACATGAAAGATAAACAGACAAAAAGACAAATCGGAAGAGTGGCCAAAAATCGATCAAAGCGCATGCGCGTCTGACAAGGGTGCCATTCGCCCCCATGAGGTAATGTTGGTATTCAGCGAGCCGGTGGTTTAACTCACCTGGGGGTTAGCCTCTAAATACCGATGAATAAATTATGACAACAGAACACGCGGCGCTTTCATTTGTTATGGAAAGCCTTAGGCATGTCAAAACATGTTTATTTTATGGGGCAATAAAACCAAAAGAATTGCTTTCATAATCCTTTGGACTTCGGGTTGATCATGATATTTTTTTTTATGTTGATGAATGTGAAGCTATCGGTCTGCAATCGAATGGTGCAAAACTTTCTTTGATTCTGTAAGATAGAACCTCCTTGGTTGAGTCGAAGGTACTTAGTGATTATCATTATCATTTCAATTCTTTGTCCTGCCTAGAAGAATATACAAATTGGGCACCTGGCATATACCCTGAGAAATATCTAAAATTTCAAAACTTAAGATAAAATATTAAGAAAAGTTAGCAGACATTATTTCAGCCTTACTAGCAACTATCAACATAAGACTATTTGTCTATCTTAACAGTTCACGTAATTAAACGAGCTTTTCTACCTTTCTTTTACTATGTTCAATGCTATTGTATGTCGATGAAGACCTTGACTTCGGAAGAGTGACCAAACACTTGTAATATAACATTTTATTCGCCTCATGTTTGGAATCATTTATACAATTTCTGTCCTTCTACGTCCAGAATGTGAGATTTTTCAACTTTGAAAACATCTCGTCGTCATCATGAGGTCAACGACCTCAGCATCACTTGTCCTAATATGGGGAGCCACCATGTTGGTTTTGTCACAGGCTCTTCCAAACGCCACTACCGGTAAGTACACTGTTGGAGACTACCCTCTGTATTGTTACTCCGCATTGGTAATGATGCCTCTGGTCTGTAGTAAGCCGTTTGTCACGCAATCCCTCTTATCAGATCCCACGGCATTTGCGTTCAAAGCCATGACCCATAAAGCATTTTCCATGGGATTATACACAAGTAATCCGGAAAGGATGCTGGGGGTTGGGGGATTGGCAGGTGAACCTGCACAATGTTTACGCTAAGTTGTGTAAACCAAGTTTTTGAACAGGACACACCCAAGTCACATGCGTCAGTGCACGGCAAATAGGGCCCAATGTTAAGTCTGCACCTCGCGTAATCTGCAAATGCAAACGAAAAAATGATGACTTTGAATACTAAAATGACTAAAAAGTGTAAGAAAGGCAGTAGTTAGAGGGACAGGAACGCTAAATTCAAGCAGGTACAGGTCAGTTCTAATAATCGGACAGCAGAATCTATGGGAAGGACTATTCTAATTGTGGTCTTAGTAATAGAAATTTAATTGCAACTTGGCAAAATTTCATTGCAATTGGCAATTCGCAAAGATTTGTCTCAAAAGACAATAGAAACTTAAGTCCAATATTCTGATACGGTATTGCGATATGTAACAAAAAGCGTGTTTTGTCTTTTTAAACCCACTAAACTTCCATCCTGAAATTAACTGGAAAACATACAAAATCTATCACTGTTTGAACCATTTCTATAACACAACGGGACAATATAACCCTCACATCTTTTCCACCTAACAGTATTGACAACGGACTCACCAAGTACGGCCGGCAATACCTCTATTGTTGGGGGAACATCTTTAACAAGTGCCGGGACCACCGACTCTGTGGCTGTCACCACCCCGGGAACAACGCTGACATCATCCACAGAAAATACAACTTCTGTAACATCCCCATCTCCTACCACAGTGTCATTTTCAACAGATATATCTACAGCTTTTGCCACAGCACCACAATCTACAAGCATACCAACATCTGGTGAGACTACAAAGGGGACAACGGAGTCACTTACTACAGAGCAACCCACAGAACTATTGTCCACCGTTGAGACAACGCCGCTCACCAAAGGTATGTCTACAGAATCACCAACGACATATTTTACTACAGAACCGCAATCTACTATCATAACATTTCGAGCGACTACGAAGGAGTCACTAACAACAATGTCATTGTCTACTAAAGAGACAATGCCCCCTGCAACTACAGATACGTCACTAACAACAGACTTTACTACAACACCTAAGTCTACCGTCATAACATCATCTATTGCGACTACAAAAGGGACAACAGAGTCACTAACAACGACATCTCAAACACCATTTACAGTCTCAGCTATCTCTACAGCTTTTAGTACAGAACTACAATCTACTATGAGAACAACATCTGGTGAGACTACCAAGGGAACAACGGACTCACCAACTACAGAGCAACCCACAGAACTTTTGTCCACCGTCAAAACAACGCCACCTGCAACTACAGATACATTAACAGAATCACTGACAAGAGACTTTACTACAGCACCAATGTCTACCGTCATGACATCATCTAGTGCGACAACGAAAGGGACAACAGAGTCACTAACAACAACATCTCAAACACCATTTACAGCCACAGATATCTCTACAGCTTTTAGTACAGAACTACAATCTACTATGATAACAACATCTGGTGAGACTACCAAGGGAACAACGGACTCACCAACTACAGAGCAACCCACGTCCACCGTCAAAACAACATCACCTGCAACTACCGATACGTCAACAGAATCACGAACAACCGACTTTACTACAACATTAACAGCAGAGTCTACCGTCATGATATCATCTAGTGCGACAACCAAGGGGAAAACAACGGCTGAAACACCCCTTACGACTACAGATATCTCTACAGCTTTTACTACAGGACTACAATCTACCATTGTAGCTTCAACTAGTGAGACTACGAAGGAGACTACCGAGCAATCCACCATTAAAACAACACCTCCTCCAACTACCGATAAGTCTACAGAATCACCAACAGCAGCTTTTACAACGGAACCGAAATCTACTATCATAACATCTATTGCAACTACACCTCCTTCAACTACCGATATATCCACAGAATCGCCAACCGCTGGCTCTACTACTGAAGCACTCTCTACCTTCAAAACAACAACTAGTGTAACCACAAAGGAGGCATCAGAGCCACTAACAACAGAACGAAGCACTGCGCTGTTGTCCACCATCGAGACAACAACCCCTATATCTACAGATATCACTACAGCTTTTACCACAGAACCACCATCTACTGTCATAACAACTAGTGGGACAGCAAATGGGACAACAGAGACACTTAGAACAGAGCAAACAACAGAACAATTGTCCACCATTGCGACGACGCCTCCAACAACTCCGGAAATGTCTACAGAGACAACATCTACAGAATTGACTACAAAACCTAAATCTACAATAGCAACAATCTCCAGTGCGACCACGATGGAGACAACAGAACCGCTCACATCCGCACAAACCACAGAAATATTGTCCACTGTTGACACATCTACAGCAACAATAAATATGTCAACAGAACTACCATCCACAGCTTTTACTACAGAACCACAATCTACTATCATAACAACATCCAGTACGAGTACGACTGCGAAGGAGACAACTGAGCCACCAACAACTTTCACTACAGTACCTCACTCAACCGTTACTACGAAAGGGACAACACAACAATCCACAGAACTATTGTCAACCATTGAGACAACGCCTCCGACAACTTCAGATATCTCTACAGAATCCCCTTCTACAGGTTTTACAACAAACCCGAAGTCGACTATCATAACAACGTCTGGTGTAACTACAAAGCCAGTTACTACAGAGAAAACCACAATGCCACTGTCTTCTGTAGATACAACGCCTCCGACAACTTCAGATTTGTCTACAGATTCAATGTCTACAGGTTTTACAACGGTCTTGCCGTCTACAACGTCTGATGGAACTACAAGAGGGACAACGGAGTCCCTTACTACAGAGCAAACCACAATTCTATTGTCTTCTGTAGGAACTACGCCTCCTGCAACTTCAGATATGTCTACAGAATCACCGACCACAGGCGTTAAAACAGAACAACAATCTACTATCATAACATCCGGTGCTTCTACAACGGGGACAACAGAGTCTCTAACATCAGACAAAACCACAGGGCTTTTGTCCACCGTAAAAACTACGCTTACTGCAACTACAGTTTTTTCTACAAAATCACCAACCACAGAGACCACAACAACAGAACAAAGCACAATGAAATTGTCCACTCTAGAAACGACTCAAGTGGCTACTCATATCTCTACAGAACCATCAACAACAGATTTTACGACAGAATCTACCATTCTATCATCATCAAGTGAGACTTCGACGGGAACAACAGAGTCACTGCTATCAACAGCTTTAACTAGAGAACCACATTCTACCATCGTAACAACATCTGGCGGGACAACCAAGGCAACAACAGAGTCACTGACAACGGCACAAACCACAGGACTAATCGAGACAACGCCTCCACCAATTACGGTTATATCTACAGAATTTCCAACTACAGATTTGACAACAGAACCGCAATCTACCGATATAACAACACATCATACGACAGAGTCGCTAACAACAACACAAAACGCGCCACCCCATCGTCAACTCAAAGAGACAACGCCTCCGGCATCTACGGACGTATCTACAGAAACGGCATCTACAGGCTTCACAACAGATGCACAGTCTACCGTTATAACAACATCTAGTGCGACTACTGAGCAAACTACACAACTATTGTCCACTATCGAGACAACACCTCCCCAAACTACTATAATAGCAACATCTAGTGAGACAACTACATATACATCTACGGAATCACCTACTACAGCTTTCACTACAGAACCAATATCTACACTCAAAACATTTAGTGCGACCACGAAGGGGACAACGGAGTTACCACCAACAACAGCACAAACCACGATTTTGTCATCTACTGTTGAAACAATGCCTCCTCCAACTACAGGTATGTCTACGGAATTGCTAACAACACCTTTTACTACAAAACCACCGTCTACGATTATCACAACATCTGTCGTGACTACTCAGGGAACGACAGAGTCACTGACAACGTCACAAACCACAGACATAATTTCCACAGTCGCTACAACGCCTCCACCAACTACGGTTATATCTACAGAATCGCCAACTACAGATTTTACAACAAAACCTCAGTCTACCGACATAACGACGACAACGCGGACAACAACAATACAAACCACCACTCCATCGTCTACTCAAGAAACAACGCCTCCTGCAACTACGGATTTATTTACAGAATTACCAACCACAGGTTTTACTTCAGCACCACAATCTACCGTTATAACAACATCTAGTGCGACTACTGAGCAAACTACACAACTATTGTCCACTGTAGAGACAACACATCCACAAACTACGGTTATATCTACAGAATCATCATCTACAGGTTTCACTACAGAACCACAGTCTACCATTATAGCAACATCAAGTGCGACTACTGAGCAAACCACAGATCTATTGTCCACCATGGAGACAACACCTTCTCCAACTACACCTATATCTACAGAATCTCCGTCTACAGGATCCACTACAGAACCACAGTCTACCATTATAGCAACATCAAGTGAGACAACCACATACACATCAACGGAATCACCTACTACAGCTTTTACTACAAAACCAGGATCTACGATCAAAACATCTGGTGCGACGACGGAGTTACAACCATCGACCGTACAAACCACAATCTTGCCATCTACCGTAGAAACAACGCCTCCTTCTACTACAGCTATGTCTACAGAATTATCATCCACTGCAATTACTACAGAACCACAGTCCACTATCATAACATCTGGTGCAACTACGGAGGGAACAACACGGTCACTGACAACAATAGCACAAACCACTGTTCCGTTGTCCACTGTGGAAACAACGCCTCCCGCTACCACAGATATGTCTACAGAGTCACCAACCACGGGCCTAACTACAGAACCACAGAGTACCAAAATAAACACATCTCGTGCGACTACTAAGGGAACAACGGAGTCGCTATCCACACAGCAAACCACGGAAGTATTGTCCACACCTCCTACAACTACAGTAATATCTACAGAATCATCATCTACACGCTCCAGTACAGGACCACAATCTACCATTATAGCAACATCAAGTGCGACTACTAAACAAACTACAGAACTATTGTCCACTGTTGAGACAACCACAGATATATCTACGCAATCACCTACAACAGCTTTTAGCACAGAACCACAGTCTACTATCATAACATCTGATGCGACTACGAAGGGGACAACAGAGTCGCTAACCACGCAGCAAACCACGGAAGCAGTCTCCACCACCGAGACAGCGTCCCTTGCAACAACAGAATCACCAACCTCCGGATTTTCTACAGAAGCACAATCAACTGTCATAACAACAACTAGTGCGACTACAAAGGGGACAACAGAAATGTCGACCGCGGTAACAACGCCTCCTGCAACTACATTTCTGTCAACAGAGTCGCCAACTACAGAACCACTATCAACAGAGCAAACCACAGAACTACTTTCCTCTTTAAGAACAACGCCTGCAGCAACTACAGATACCACTACAAAATCACCGACCACTGGCT